>NW_027596900.1:0-132700 GCF_964194155.1 Cetorhinus maximus
GCTCTGTTTGGCTCTGTTTGGCTCTGCATGGCTCTGCTTTCCTCTGTTTGGCTCTGTTATCCTCTGTTTCGCTCTGTTTGTCTCTGTTTTACTCTGTTTGTCTCTGTTTGGCTCTTTTTTGGCTCTGTCTTGCACTGTTTGGCTCTGTTTGGCCTGTCTGGTTGTGTTTGGCTCTTTTGTCCTCTGTTTGGTTCTGTTTTGCTCCGTCTGGCTCTGTTTGGCTCTGTCTGACTCTGTTGTGCTCTGTTTGGCTCTGTTTTGCTCCGTTTGGCTCAGTTTGGCTCTGTTTGGCACTGCCTGGCTCCGTTGTGCTCTATTTGGCTCTGTGTGGCTCCTTCTGTCTGGCTCTGTGTGCTTGCTCTGTTTGGCTCTGTTTTGCTCTGTTTGGCTCTGTCTGGCTCTCTTTAACTCTGTAGTGCTCTGTTTGGCTCTGTTTGGAACTGTTTTGCTCTGTTTGGATCTGTTTGGATCTGTTTTGGCTCTGTTTAGCTCTGTTTGACCCTGTTCTGCTCTGTTTGTCTCTGTTTGGCTCTATTGGCTCTGTTTGGCTCTGTTTTGCTCTGTTTGGATCTGTTTGGATCTGTTTGGCTCTGTTTAGCTCTGTTTGACCCTGTTCTGCTCTGTTTGGCTCTGTTAGGCTCTGTTTGGCTCGGTTTGGCTCAGTTGTGCTATGTTTGGCCCTGTTTGGCTCTGTTTTGCTCTGTCTGGCTCTGTGTAGCTCTGTTTGGCTCTGTTGGGCTCTGTTGGCTCTGTTTGGCTTTGCTGTGCTCTGGTAGGCTCTTTGTGGTTCTGTTTGGCTCTGTTTGGCTCTGTCTGGCTCTGTTTGGCTCTGTTTTGCTCTGTCTGGCTCTGTTTGGCACTGTTTGGCTCTGTTGTGCTCTGTTTGGGTCTGTGTGGCTCCATTTGGCTCTGTATGGTTCTGTTGTGCTCTGTTTGGCTCTGTTTGGCTCGGTTTGGCTCTCTTTGCCTCTGTTGTGCTTTTTTTGGCTTTGTTTGTCTCTGATTGGCTCTGTTCGGCTCTGTTTGGCTCTGTGTGGCTCTGATTTGCTCTTTCTCACTCTGTTTTGCTCTCTGTGGCTCTATTTGACTCTGTTTCGCTCTGTTTGGCTCTGTTTTGCTCGGTTCTGCTCTGTTTGGCGCTATTTTGCTTGGGTTTGGCTCAGCTTTGCTCTGTTTCTCTCTGTTATTGTCTGTTTGGCTCTGCGTGGGTCTGTTTTGGTCCTTTTCACTCTGTTTGGCTCTGTTTGGCTCTGTTTTGCTCTGTATGGCTCTGTTTGGCTGCTTGTTTTGCTCTGTTGGGTTCTGTTTTGCTCTGTTTTGCTCTGTTTTGCTTTGTTTGGTTCTGATAGGCTTGGTTTTGCTCTGTTTGGTTCTGCTTGGCTCTGTTTTGCTCTGTTTTCCTCTGTTTGGCTCTCGATGGCTCTGTTCTCCTCTGCTTTCCTCTATTTGGGTCTGTTTGGCTCTGGTTCCCTTTGTTTGGCTCTGATTGGCTCTGTGTCACTCTGTTTTCCTCTGTTTGGCTCTCGATGGCTCTGTTCTCCTCTGCTTTCCTCTATTTGGGTCTGTTTGGCTCTGGTTCCCTTTGTTGTGCTCTATTTGGCTCTGTGTTGCTCCTTTTGGCTCTGTTTGGCTCTGTTAGCCTCTGTTTGGCTATGTTTGGCACTGTTGTGCTCTGTTGGGCTTTTTTTTGGCACTGTTTGGCCCTGTTGCGCTCTGTTTTGCTCTGTTGGGCTCTGTTCGGCTCGGTCTGGCTCTGTTTTGCTCTGTTTGACTCTGTTTGGCTCTGTTTGGCTCTGTTCAGCACCGTTTTGCTCTGCTTTGCTCTGTTACTCTCTGCTTGACTCTGTTTAGCTCTGTTTCACTCTGTCTTGCTCTGTTTTACTCTGCTTGACTCTGTTTGGGTCTGTGTGGCTCTGTTTTGCTCTGTTTTGCTCTGTTTGGCACTGTCTTGATCTGTTTGGCTCTGTTTGGCTCTGTTTGCCTCTGTTTGGCTCTGTTTGGCTCTGTTTGGCTCTTTTTGGCTCTGTTTGGCTCTGTTTGCCTCTGCTTGGCTCTGTCGTGCTCTGTTGGGCTCTGTTTGGCACTGTTTGGCTCTGTTTTGCTCTGTTTTGCTCTGTTGGGCTCTGTTTAGCTCTGTTTGGCTCTGTTTTGCTATGTTTGACTCTTTTGGCTCTGTTTGGCTCTGTTTTGCTCTGTTTGGCTCTGTTATTCCTCTGTTTGGCACTGTTTGGCTCTGTGTTCCTCGGTCTGGCTCTGTTTGGCTCTGTTTGGCTCTGTCTGGCTGTGTTTGGCTCTGTTGTCCACTGTTTGGTTCTGTTTGGCCCGGTTTGGCTCAGTTGTGATCTGTTTGGCTCTGTTTGGCCCGGTTTGGCTCAGTTGTGATCTGTTTGGCTCTGGTTTGGCTCTGTTTGGCTCTGTTTTGCTCTGTTTGGCTCAGTTTGGCTATGTTTGGCTCTGTCTGGCTCTGTTGTGTTCTATTTGGCACTGAGTGGCTCCTTTTGGCTCTGTTTGGCTCTGTTGTGCTCTGTTTGGCTCTGTTTGGCTCTGTTAGCCTCTGTTTGGATATGTTTAGCACTGTTGTGCTCTGTTGGGCTTTTTTTGCACTGTTTGGCTCTGTTTCGCTCTGTTTTGCTCTTTTGGGCTCTGTTTGGCTCGGTTTGGCTCTGTTCTGCTCTCTTTGACTCTGTTTGGCTCTGTTTGGCTCTGTTCGGCTCTGTTTTGCTCTGCTTGGCTCTGTTACCCTCTGCCTGGCTCTGTTTAACTCTGTTATCCTTTGTTGGGCTCTGTTTCACTCTGTCTTGCTCTGTGTTACTCTGTTTGACACTGTTTGTGTCTGTGTGGCTCTGTTTGGCTCTGTTTTGTTCTGTTTGGCACTGTCTTGAACTGTTGGCTCTGTTTGGCTCTGTCTCTGTTTGCCTCTGTTTGGCTCTGCTGTGCTCTGTTTTGCTCCGTTTGGCTCAACTTGGCTCTGTTGTGCTCTGTTTGGCTCTGTATGGCTCTGTTTGGCTCCCTTTCGCTCTATTTTGCTCTGTTTGGCTCTGTTTTGCTCTATCTTGCTCTTTTTGGCTTTGTTTTGCTCTGTTTGGTTCTTTTTGGCTCTGTTTGGCTCTGTTTTGATCCGTTTGGCTCTATTGTGCTCTGTTTGGCTCTGCTGTGCTCTGTTTGGATCTGTCTGGCTCTGTTTGACTCTATTTGGCTCTGTTTGGCTCTGTCTGGCTCTGTTTGGCTCTGTTTGGTTCTGTTGTGCTCTGTTTGGCTCTGTTTGGCACTGTTTGGCTCTGTTTTGCACTGTTTGGTTCTGTTTTGCCTTGTTTCGCTCTATTTGGCTCTGTAATTGGTTCGTTTGGCTCTGTTTGGCTCTGTTTGGTTCTGTTGTGCTCTGTTCGGCTCTGTTTTGCTCTGTTTGGCTCTGCTTGGCTCTGTTTGGCTCTGTTTCGCTCTGTTTTGCTCTGTTTGGCTCTGTTTGGCTCTGTTTTGCTCTGTTTGGCTCTGTCTACCGCTGTTTGGCTCTGTTATGCTCTGTTTGACTCTGTTGGGCTCTGTTTGGCTTGGTTGTGCTTTGTTTGGCTCTGTTTGGCCTGTTGTGCACTGTTTCGCTCTGTTGGCTCGGTGTGGCTCTGTTTTGCTCTGATTGGCTCTGTTTAGCTCTGTTTGGCTCTTCTTGGCTCTGTCGTGCTCTGTTGGGCTCTGTTTGGCACTGTTTGGCTCTGTTTTGCTCTGTTTTGCTCTGTTGGGCTCTGTTTAGCTCTGTTTGGCTCTGTTTTGCTATGTTTGACTCTGTTTGGCTCTGTTTGGCTCTGTTTTGCTCTGTTTGGCTCTGTTATCCTCTGTTTGGCTCTGTGTTCCTCGGTCTGCCTCTGTTTGGCTCTGTTTGGCTCTGTCTGGCTGTGTTTGGCTCTGTTGTCCACTGTTTGGTTCTGTTTGGCCCGGTTTGGCTCAGTTGTGATCTGTTTGGCTCTGTTTGGCCCGGTTTGGCTCAGTTGTGATCTGTTGGGCTCTGTTTGGCTCTGTTTTGCTCTGTTTGGCTCAGTTTGGCTGTGTTTGGCTCTGTCTGGCTCTGTTGTGTTCTATTTGGCACTGAGTGGCTCCTTTTGGATCTGTTTGGCTCTGTTGTGCTCTGTTTGGCTCTGTTTGGCTCTGTTAGCCTCTGTTTGGCTATGTTTAGCACTGTTGTGCTCTGTTGGGCTTTTTTTGCACTGTTTGGCTCTGTTTCGCTCTGTTTTGCTCTTTTGGGCTCTGTTTGGCTCGGTTTGGATCTGTTCTGCTCTCTTTGACTCTGTTTGGCTCTGTTTGGCTCTGTTCGGCTCTGTTTTGCTCTGCTTGGCTCTGTTACCCTCTGCTTGGGCTCTGTTTAACTCTGTTATCCTTTGTTGGGCTCTGTTTCACTCTGTCTTGCTCTGTGTTACTCTGTTTGACACTGTTTGTGTCTGTGAGGCTCTGTTTGGCTCTGTTTTGTTCTGTTTGGCACTGTCTTGAACTGTTTGGCTCTGTTTGGCTCTGTTTGCCTCTGTTTGGCTCTGTTTGGCTCTGCTGTGCTCTGTTTTGCTCCGTTTGGCTCAACTTGGCTCTGTTGTGCTCTGTTTGGCTCTGTATGGCTCTGTTTGGCTCCCTTTCGCTCTATTTTGCTCTGTTTGGCTCTGTTTTGCTCCATCTTGCTCTTTTTGGCTTTGTTTTGCTCTGTTTGGTTCTTTTTGGCTGGCTCTGTTTGGCTCTGTTTTGATCCGTTTGGCTCTATTGTGCTCTGTTTGACTCGTTTTGGCTCTGTCTGGATCTGCTTGGCTATGTTTTGCTCAGTTCGGCTCTGCTTGGCTCTGTTGTGCTTTGTTTGGCTCTGTTTGGCTCTGTTTGGCTCTGTTTGACTCTGTTTGTCTCCGTTTGGCTCCCTTTAGCTCTGTTGTGCTCTGTTTGGCTCTGTTTGGAACTGTTTGGCTCTGTTTGGCTCTGTTTGGCTCTGTTTTGCTCTGTTTGCCTCTGTTTGGCTCTGTTTGGCTCTATTTAGCTCTGTTTGGCTCTGTTTCGCTCTGTTTTGCTCTGTTTGGCTCGGTTTTGGCTCTGTTTAGCTCTGTTTGGCCCTGTTCTGCTCTTTTTGGCTCTGTTGGGCTCTGTTTGGCTCGGTTTGGCTCAGTTGGGCTCTGTTTGGCTCTGTTGGTTTCTGTTTGGCTCTGTTTGGCTTTGCTGTTCTCTGGTAGGCTCTGTGCAGTCCTGTTTGGCTCTGTTTGGCCCTGTCTGGCTCTGTTTGGCTCTGTTTGGCTCTTTCTGGCTCTGTTTGGCTCTGTTTGGCACTGTTTGACTCTGTTTGGCTCTGTTTGGCTCTGTGTGGCTTTTTAGGCTCTGTTTTGATCTGTTTGGCTCGGTTTTGCTCTGTTTGACTCTGTTTGGCTCTGTTTGGCTCTGTTTTGCTATGTTTGACTCTGTTTGGCTCTGTTTGGCTCTGTTTTGCTCTGTTTGGCTCAGTATTGCTCTGTTTGGCTCTGTTTGCCTCTGTTTGGCTCTGTTGCCTCTGTTTGGCTCTGCTGTGCTCTGTTGGATCTGTCTGGCTCTGTTTGACTCTATTTGGCTCTGTTTGGCTCTGTCTGGCTCTGTTTGGCTCTGTTTGGCTCTGTTTGGCTTTTTTGTGCTCTGTTTGGCTCTGTTTGGTACTGCTTGGCTGTGCCTGGCTCTGTTGTGCTCTGTTTGGCTCTGTGTGGCACTGTTTGGCTCTGTTTGGCTCTTTTTCGCTCTATTTTGCTCTGTTTGGCACGGTTTGGACCTGTTTGGTTCTGTTTTGCTCAGTTTGGCTCGGTTTGGCTGTGTTTGGCTCTGTTTTGCACTGGTTTGGTTCTGTTTTGCCTTGTTTCCCTCTATTTGACTCTGTAATTGGTTCGTTTGGCTCTGTTTGTCGCTGTTTGGATCTGTTTGGTTCTGTTGTGCTCTGTTTGGCTCTGTTTGGCACTGTTTGGCTCTGTTTTTGCACTGTTTGGTTCTGTTTTGCCTTGTTTCGCTCTATTTGGCTCTGTAATTGGTTCGTTTGGCTCTGTTTGGCTCTGTTTGGCTCTGTTTGGCTCTGTTTGGTTCTGTTGTGCTCTGTTCGGCTCTGTTTTGCTCTGTTTGGCTCTGCTTGGCTCTGTTTGGCTCTGTTTCGCTCTGTTTTGCTCCTGTTTGGCTCTGTTTGGCTCTGTTTTGCTCTGTTTGGCTCTGTCTACCGCTGTTTGGCTCTGTTTGGCTCTGTTTGGCTCTGTTTGGCTCTGCTTGGCTCTGTTTGGCTCTGTTGCGCTCTGTTTGGCTCTGCTGTGCTCTGTTTTGCTCTGTTTGGCTCTGTTTGGCTCTATTTGGCTCTGTCTGGCTCTGTTTCGTTCTGTTTTGCTCTATTTGGCTCTGTTTGGCTCTGTTTGACACTGTTTGGCTCTGTTGTGCTCAGTTTGTCTCTGTTTGACTCTGCTGTGCACTGTTTGGCTCTGTTTGGCTCTGTTTGGCTCTGTTAGGCTCTGTCTGGCTCTGTTTGGCTCTGTTCTGCCCTGTTTGGCTCTGTTTGGCTCTGTTTGGCTCTGCTTGGCTCTGTTTGGCTCTGTTGCGCTCTGTTTGGCTCTGCTGTGCTCTGTTTTGCTCTGTTTGGCTCTGTTTGGCTCTATTTGGCTCTGTCTGGCTCTGTTTCGTTCTGTTTTGCTCTATTTGGCTCTGTTTGGCTCTGTTGACACTGTTTGGCTCTGTTGTGCTCAGTTTGTCTCTGTTTGACTCTGCTGTGCACTGTTTGGCTCTGTTTGGCTCTGTTTGGCTCTGTTAGGCTCTGTCTGGCTCTGTTGCTTCGGTTTGGGCGCTGTTCTGCCCTGTTTGGCTCTGTTTGGCTCTGTTTGGCTCTGCTTGGCTCTGTTTGGCTCTGTTGCGCTCTGTTTGGCTCTGCTGTGCTCTGTTTTGCTCTGTTTGGCTCTGTTTGGCTCTATTTGGCTCTGTCTGGCTCTGTTTCGTTCTGTTTTGCTCTATTTGGCTCTGTTTGGCTCTGTTTGGCACTGTTTGGCTCTGTTGTGCTCAGTTTGTCTCTGTTTGACTCTGCTGTGCACTGTTTGGCTCTGTTTGGCTCTGTTTGGCTCTGTTAGGCTCTGTCTGGCTCTGTTTGGCTCTGTTCTGCCCTGTTTGGCTCTGTTTGGCTCTGTTAGGCTCTGTCTGGCTCTGTTTGGCTCTGTTCTGCCCTGTTTGGCTCTGTTTGGCTCTGTGTGGCACTGTTTGGCTCTGTTATGCTCTGTTTGGCTCTATGTAGATCCTTTTGGCTCTGTTTGGCTCTGTTTGGCTCTATTTGGCTCTGTAGTGCTCTGTTTGGCTCTGTTTCGCTCTGTTTGACTCTGGTGGGCTCTGTTTTGGCTTGGTTGTGCTTTTGTTTGGCTCTGTTTGGCTCTGTTTTGCTCTGTTTGGCTCTGTTTTGGTTTTGTTTTGCTCCATTTCGCTCTGTTTTGCTCTGTTGGCTCTGATATGCCCTGCTTTGCTCTGTTTGGATCTGTTTGGCTCTGTTTTGGCTCTGTTTGGCTCGGTTTGGCTCTGTTTGGCTCCGTTTTGCTCTGTGTGGCTCTGTTTTGCTCTTTTTTCCACAATCTGGCTCTGTATGGCTCTGTTCCCCTCTAATTTCCACTATTTGGGTCTGTTTGTCTCTGTTTCGTTCCGTTTGGCTCTGCTTAGTTCCTTTTGGCTCTGTTTGGCTCTGTTTGGCTCTGTTTGGCTCTTTTTGGCTCTGTTTGGCACTGCTTGGCTCTGATTGGCCCTGTTGTGCTCTGTTTTGCTCTGTGTGGCTCTGTCTTGCTCTGTTTGGCTCTGTTTCTGTCCGTTTTGCTCTGTTTGGCTCTGTTAGGCTCTGTTAGGCTCTGTTTTGCTCTGTTTGACTCGGTTTAGCTCTGTTTGGCATTGTTTTGGCTCTGTTTCGCTCTGTTTGGCTCTGTTGTGCTCTGTTTGGCCTCTGTTTGGCTCTGTTTGGCTCTGTTCTGCTCTGTCTGGCTCTGTTTGGCTATATTGTCCTCTCTTTGGTACTGTTCGGCTCAGTTTGGCTCTGATTGGCTCTGCTTTGCTCTGTTTCACTCGGATTTGCTCTGTTTGGCTCTGTTGTGCACTGTTTGGCTCTGTTTGGCTCGGTGTGGCTCTGTTTTGCTCTGATTTGGCTCTGTTTAGCTCTGTTTGGCTCTGTTTGGCTCTGCTTGGCTCTGTCGTGCTCTGTTGGGCTCTGTTTGGCACTGTTTGGCTCTGTTTTGCTCTGTTTTGCTCTGTTGGGCTCTGTTTAGCTCTGTTTGGCTCTGTTTTGCTATGTTTGACTCTGTTTGGCTCTGTTTGGGCTCTGTTTTGCTCTGTTTGGCTCTGTTATCCTCTGTTTGGCTCTGTTTGGCTCTGTGTTCCTCGGTCTGGCTCTGTTGGCTCTGTTTGGCTCTGTCTGGCTGTGTTTGGCTCTGTTGTCCTCTGTTTGTCTGTTTTGCACCGTTCGGCTCTGGCTGGCTCTGTTTTGCTCTGTTTCACTCTGTTTTGCTCTGTTTGGCTCTGTTTGGATCTGTTTGGCTCTGTTTTGCTCTGTTTTCCTCTGTTTGGCTCTGTATGGCTCTGTTCTCCTCTGCTTTCCTCTATTTGGGTCTCTTTGGCTCTGTTTCCCTCTGTTTGGATCTGATTGGCTCTGTTTCATCTGTTTTTGCGCTGTTTGGCTCTGTTTGGCTTGTTTGGTTCGGTTTTGCTCTGTTTGGCTCTGTTTTGCTCTGTGTGGCTCTGTTTGGTCTGCTTTCCTCCGTTTGTCTCTGTATGGCTCTGTTCTCCTCTGTTTCCTCTATTTGAGTCTGTTTGTCTCTGTTTCGTTCTGTTTGGCTCTGCTTGGTTCTGTATGGCTCTGTTTGGCTCTGTTTCCCTCCGTTTGTCTCTATTTGGCTCTGATTCACTCTGTTTTGCTCTGTTTGGCTCTGTTTGGTTTTGTTTTGATCTTTTTAATCAGTTTGGCTCTGTCTGGCTTTATTTGGCTCTGTTTTCCTCTGCTTTCCTTTATTTGGGACTGTTTGTCTCCGTTTTGGTCTGTTTGGCTCTGTTTGGCTCTGTTTTGCTCTGTTCCGCTCTGTTTAGCTCTGTTTGGCTCTGTTATGCTCTGTTTGGCTCTGTTTGGTTCTGTTTGGATCTGTTTTGCTCTGTTGGGCTCTGTTTGGTTCTGTTTTGCTCCGTTTGGCTCTGTTTGCTTCTGTTTTGCTCTGTCTCACTCTGCTTTGCTCTGTTAAGCTCTGATTGGCTCTGTTTGGCTCTGTTGTGCTCTGTTTCGCTCTGTTTGTCTCTGTAAGGCTCTGTTTGGATCTCTTTTGCTCTGTTCGGCTCTGTTCGGCTCTATTTGGCCCTGTCTTCCTCTGTTTCACTCTGTTTTGCTCTGTTTGGGTCTGTTTGGCTCTGTTGTGCTCTGTGTGACTCTTTTTGGCTCTGTTTGGCTCTGTTTGGCTCTGTTTTGCTCTGTTTGGATATGTTTGGCTCTGTTTGGCTCTGTTGTGCTTTGTTTGGCTCTGTTTGGCTCTGTTTGGCTCTGTTTGGCCCTGTTTGGCTCTGTTTTGCTCTGTTTGGCTCTGTTTTGTCTCTGTCTGGCTCTGTTTGGCTCTGTTTTGCTCTGTTTGGTTCTGATTTGCTCTGTTTGGCACTGCTTGGCTCTGTTGTGCACTGTTTGTCTCTGTGTGGATCCTTTTGGCTCTGTATGGCTCTGTTGTGCTCTGTTTGGCTCTGTTTGGCTCTGTTTGGTTCTGTTGGCTTCTGTTCTGCTTTGTTTGGCTCTGTTTGGCTCTGTTTTGCTCTGTTTGTCTCTGTTTGCCTCTGTTTGGCTCTGTTTTGCTCTGTTTGGCGGTGTTTGGCTCTGTTTGGCTCTGTTTTGCTCTGTTTCACTCTGTTTTGCTCTGTCTGTCTCCGCTTGGCTCTGTTCTGCTCCGTTTCACTATGTTTGGCTCTGTTTGGCTCTGTTTTGCTCTGTTTGGCTCTCGTTGGCTCTGTTTGGCTCTGTTTTGCTCTGTTTGGCTCGGTTTGGCTCTGTTTGGCTCTGTTTTGTACTGTTTGGTTCTGTTTTGCTTTGTTTCGCTCTGTTTTGCTCTGCAAGGCTCTGTTTGGTTCTGTTTGTCTCTGTTTGGCTCTGTTTGTGTCTGTTTGGTTCTGTTTTGCTCTGTTTCGCTCTGTTTTGCTCTGTTTGGCTCTGGTTAGCTCTGTTTGGCTCTGTGTATCTCTGTTATTCTCTGTTTGGCTCATTTTGGCCATGTTTTACTCTGTTTGGCTCTGTGGGGCACTGTTTGGCTCTGTTTGTCTCTGTTTGACTCTGTTTGGCTATGTTTTGCTCTGTTCGGCTCTGTTCAGCTCTGTATGGTTCTGTTCTCCTCTGCTTTCCTCTATTTGGGTCTGTTTGGCTCTGTTTCCCTCTGTTTGGCTCTGATTGGCTCTGTTTCACTCTGCTTTGTTCTGTTTGGCTCTGTTTGGCTCTGATTGGCTCTGTTTCACTCTGTTCTGCTCTGTTTGGCTCTGTTTGGTTCTGTTTTGATCTTTTTGAATCTGTTTGGCTCTGTCTGGCTCTGTTTGGCTCTGTTTTCCTCTGCTTTCCTCTATTTGGGACTGTTTGTCTCTGTTTTCCTCTGTTATGCTCTGTTTGTCTCTGTTTGGCTCTGTTTTCCTCTGTTTGGCTCTGTTTGGATCTGTGGTACTCTGTTTGGCTCTGTTTGGCTCTGTTGGGCTGTGTTTGGCTCTGTTTGGCTCTGTTTGGACCTGTTGTGCTCTGTTTGGCCCTGTGTGGCTCTGTTTGTCTCTGTGTGGCTCTGTTTTGCTCTGTTTGGCTCTGTTTTCCTCTGTTATGCTCTGTTTGGCTCTGTTTTCCTCTGTTTGGCTCTGTTTGGCTCTGTTTTACTCTGTTTGGTTCTGCTTTGCTCTGTTCGGCTCTGTTGGGCTGTGTTTTGCTCTGTTTGGCTCTGTTTGGCTCTGCCTGGCTCTGTTTTGCTCTGTTTGGATCTGTTTAGCTCTGTTCGGCTCTGTTTGGCTCAGTTTGTCTCTGTTTAGCTCTGTTTGGCTCTGTTGTGCTCTGTTTGGCTCTGCTCGACACGGTTTGGCTCTGTTTGGCTCTGTTCGGCTCTGTTTGGCTCTGTTTTGCTCTTTTAGGTTCTGTTTGGCTCTGTTTAGCTCTGTTTGGCTCTATTTGGCTCTGATGGGCTCTGTATGGCTCTGTTAGCCTCTGTTTGACTCTGTTTGGCTCTGTTTTGCTCTGTTTGGCTCTGTTTGGCTCTGTTTGGCTCAGTTGTTCTCTGTTTGGCTCTGTTTGGCTTTGTTAGGCTCTGTTCCGCTCTGTTTTGCTCTGTGTGGCTCTGTTTGGCTCTGTTTTGCTCTGTTGCGCTCTGTTTTGCTCTGTTTGGCTCTGCTGCGCTCTTTTTTGCTCTGTTTGGCTCTGCTTGGCTCTATATGGCTCTGTTCTGCTCTGTTTGGTTCTGTTTTGCTCTGTTTGGCTCTGTTTGGCTCTGTTTGGCACTGTTTGGCTCTGTTGTGCTCAGTTGGGCTCTGTGTGGCTCCATTTGGCTCTGCTTGGCTCGGTTTCGCTCTGTTTGGCTCTGTTTGGCTCCGTTGGGCTCGGTTTGTCTCTGTTTAGCTCTGCTATGCTCTGTTCGGCTCTGTTTGACTCTGGTTGGCTCTGTTTGGCTCTGTCTGGCTCTGTTTGGTTCTGTTTTGCCCTGTTTGGCTCTGTTTGGCTCTGTTTGGCGCTGTATGGATCTGTTGTGCTCTGTTTGGCTCTGTGTGGACCCTTGTGGCTCTGTTTGGCTCTGTTGTGCTCTGTTTGGCTCTGTGTGGCTCTGTTTGGCTCTCCTGTGCTTTGTTTGGCTCTGTTTGGCACCGTTTGGCTCTGTTTTTCTCTGTCACACTCTGTTTTGCTCTGTTTAGCTCTGTTTGGCTCTGTTGTGCTCTGTTTGGCTTTGTTTGGATCTGTTTTGCTCTGTTTTGCTCTGTTTGGCTCTGTTTGGCTCTGTTTGGCTCTGTTTGGCTCTGTTTAGCTCTGTTTGGCTCTGTTTGTCTCTGTTGTGCTCTGTTTGGCTCTGTTTGAATCTGTTTTGCTCAGTTTGGCTCTGTTTGGCTCTGTTGAGCTCTGTTTGGCTTTGTTTGGATCTGTTTTGCTCTGTTTTGCTCTGTTTGGCTCTGTCTGGCTCTGTTTATCTCTGTTTGGCTCTGTTTGGCTCTGTTGAGCTCTGTTTATCTCTGTCTGACTGTGTTGTGCTCTTTTCTGGCTCTGTTTGGCGCTGTTTGGTTCTGTCTGGCTCTGTTTGGCTCTGTTTTACTCTGTATGGCTCTGTTTGGCTCTGTTTGGCTCTGTTTGGCACTGTTTGGCTCTGTTATGCTCTGTTTGGCTCTGTTTGGCTCTGCTTTTTTCTGTTTGGTTCTGTTTTGTTCTGTTTGGTTCTGTTTTGCTCTATGTGGCTCTGTTTGGCTCTGTTTCGCTCTGTTTGGCTCTGTTGTGCTTTATTTGGCTCTTTTTGGCTCTGTTTTAGCTGCCGGAAGGGACTCTCTTATCCGAAGAGATTGGAGGAGGACGCCTCCAAACCTCACAACGAAGCCTTGGGAGGAAGTGGCAGCCTCAGTGAACAGCCATAATGCACACCCGATTGCACTGCCAGAGGCGTTTCAGTGACCTGCTGCACTCAGAAAGGGTAATTGCCGTGTTGGAATGAGTCAGTGTGTTGAATAGTTTTGAGCTAGCCGCCCTCCCAGGGGTGTCAGAACCTGAGTCCCAACTGTCAATCCCTCTGGCGCTGGCCAAGTAGCTGAGCCTTGGCTGCTTTGTCTGAGTGCCATGTGGCTCATGGGCCATGATGTGGATGTGCCCTGCATGGTGCCACAATGCTGGTTTTCGCCAGGGTGTAATGGCGCTGCAGGTTGGGTGTGGACTAATGAATGGTCCTCTGTGCTTTCAAGAGAAGGCAGCCCATAACAACATCGAGAGGCCACGGACTGGCGGAGGACCCCCACACCTTTCAACATCGCTGTCTCTGGCGACATAGTGGCCTCGGGCTAGGACTCCCCTCGCTGTGTTCTTCTCTGACTATGGAGGCTTGTATCTATAAATCTTTCTCTCTCTGCCCCCTTAGCTTGGCCATACCAGACATTCTACTCACTGTTGAGAAAACCCTACAGATGACAAAAGCTTTAATTGTTTAAGCAAACACCCAGAATTTGAACCGAATTCTGTTGACAAATACGTTTCCTTCAGTCCACCTTGTTCTAAAATCTCAACTGAGCTCCACCGATCTTCACGTGATACACAAGGTCTGTTAGCACGTATAAATGCAATGTAACTACCTGTTAGCTCCAAAACTTTCCTTAATCCTGGCCAACCACGTAAAAAGCTTTTTTATTTAGTAGAATAACTTCAAACGTTCTGCCTCCTTGTCCTTAGCTTATTCAAAGCGCCCGCATTATCATAATCTTGGCTTTCTAGCTGTTAACCTCTTAAGTCAAGATGCTCCAAACTTTTAAGAATAATAAACTCCAAGGTTGGGTAAATTGCATTTAATTTACTGCTGCTTTTCCCAGTTTTTGCCACCAGATAACCCCACTGCCTTACAGTTAAATCCTTCATTCCTAAAACTAACAATTGGATTGAAAATCATCTGATCTATGACACTAGGCATACGTAACAGAAGGTGAATTTTTCACCGCAGTATCAGGTACAAATTTACTATTAACCTGGTATACCAGTTCCAAGGTCACAGTTCGACCGGGGCGCCAGGTACATGATCACGTTCAAATTGGGGTATCCGGTACAAAGCCACTGTTAGACTGAATTATCAGTTAGAATGGCACTGCTGGACTGGAATGTCATGTACATGGTCAATGTTAGATCAGGATATCAGTTACAAGGGCACTGTTACACTGGATCATCAGTTACAAGGTGGCTGTTAGAGCGAAGTTTCAGGTACAAGGCGAATAGGATACCATATTTCAACCCCATGGTCACCGTTTGACGACAGTATCTGTTGGAATCCCACTGATGGACCTATGTATAATTTAAATGAGCACTGTGTGACCAGGTATTAGTTGCATGGTCACTGTAAATACGTGGTGTCAGGTATAAGGTCATTTTAGATTGTCTAGTGTCACTTATATGGACACTAATATTCCATGGATTTCAATTACAGGGTTAAGTTACACCGGGGCATCATTTTCCAGGTCAGCTTTAAAGTTAAACTCTCTTATCATTTCCATGGCAATTGTTGATCCATAGCATCAGTATTATGTTTACTGTTAAATCAAGCCGTTTCAAATCATCAGTCCACTATTCCCCATGCTGATCACTAGACAATAATCAACCATACATCCTTTTGGACTGTTACTGCTTCTGTCCACCCTCTGGCACTTGTGTTATGTTCATCCCCTGAGAAATTAATTGGGCAGCATTTTATCTCCGGAATAATCAAAGCTCTGGATTTGAGTCTGTTTTTCTTTTCTTATCTGTGCTGCAAGCCTGCAGGATTACATAACCTGTTTATCACAAAAGTGGCAGACGTCACGTGCTTGCTTCGAATGAATTATCTTGACAGGAATGCCATGTTGTTTTTACTATATTTTTTCCATACAAAGTGATGGGATGAAAGGGTTAAGGCATCTTGTTTGTTAATTGACTGTAATTAATGTCAGCCAGTGTATTGTTTAATTGAATCGCCGGAGACTCTCCTCCACCTATATCTAGGCAATGCTTTCAATGTGTATATCAGTGTTTGACAGAGTGCGGTCTCCAGTATAAATAGCGATCATTGGATCTCACAGCAAATGACATCATGTTGTTTGAAATTCCAACTGAACTTCGGATTGTGTGGGTGATTTATGATTTACAAAGGATTTACTATCCGCTCCTCGCTGCTGTTGGTATTCCTGGTGAGTGATTATTTTAGAAACTTGTTTTATAATACATCTTTCACTGTGTTTGTTGTCCTTGTCCTTAATGTGAGTTAATTAATTTTATTCTCTTTAATTCTTGTGTCCTGTGACGTGTAATGCCCTGTGCTTCTGTCAAGTAGCATTTCATCTGTTGCTGATTCCCTGATCACAGTTCAATGGACCGTTTGTACATCTCAGGACTTGTTTCAAGTGATCTTTTTCTTCAGAATTTGGCTGGTTGAATATTTTACGCAATAAATATTAGTGATGAATTATAGCTATTGAACAGCTGCAGTCTGTTGTTTAAACTGAACCCCAATATCTGAGCAGAAATATGTAATGCAGGTATTGGTTTTGCGGTGTGATGCAGATCGTAATTTGCACTGATCTGTGAAAATTAGGGCAGACAGGAATGATGGAAAATCTCAAATAATG
This sequence comes from Cetorhinus maximus, assembly GCF_964194155.1. Taxonomy (NCBI): domain Eukaryota; kingdom Metazoa; phylum Chordata; class Chondrichthyes; order Lamniformes; family Cetorhinidae; genus Cetorhinus; species Cetorhinus maximus. The sequence continues at coordinate 15,286 of NW_027596900.1, forward strand.
ATTCAGCTCCAGGCAAATTCCATTCCACCATCTCCCGGTTTGCCTAACAGTCACCAAATTTAGATATTTAGGAGAGGATTTAAAATGTAATAATTGTTCAACAATGCTTGCTCCCCTCACCAACAATTGACTCCGTTCCCATTTCTGTCCACAGACCTAATTTCCTTCCCTTGTCTCTGCATTAATTTATTCAGAGCTGTAAATCATTATCCTCCTCCCACAGTTTTTTATTTTCAAAATGTGTTCTTGGGAAATGGATGCTTGTGACAAAGTTCCATTTATTACCCATCCAGAGGTGAGCTGAGAAGCTGGTGCTGAGTCTTCTTGCTGAGCTGAAGTATTCCCTCTGCTGACGGTGCTCCTACCTGGTGTTAGGGAATTCCGGAACTCTGATGAAGGGAGAGGTTACCGTTCCAAGTCAGGATGTTGCGTTAGAGAAGGTGAATCTCGCGGCTTTGCACACCTTCTACGTTTTGCTGTGCTGGTACGTGCTGTCGAAGTAGCCCCGGTGTTTTGTTGTAGTTGATTCTGTAGACATTCTTCCTGCATCCACGGATGTGGAGGCGGAGAAATATAAAGTTTAATGATGGACGGTCACTGATGGAAAATCTATTCCATTTTTGAAGGTGATTCTGCTTATTGTGTGTTGCTGTGATAATCATACTGATGAGTAGTGAGCGTTCTATCATATTTCAGGCTTGAGATTTCCAGGCGTTTGATTGTTTTGGTGGAAGGCGTGGTGTGGGGGGTGGGCTGGGAGCTGCCTGCTTGTGGGCACTGGTTCACCGCACTCCCACTAAACTGCTGAACACCGAACTTCCTCACCATGTTCCTCAGTTGCTGATATAGTTAATAGTTCCATCTGCTTAGCCACTGTTCTTATGCTGCTCCATTCTGTAGTCATCACCCCTGCCCTTGTAAATAAACAACCCCTGATGCATCAGTCCTTGTAAGCAAACACTCCATCTCTAACCTCTCTTTCCTCTACAAATTCCTTGCGCCTGCTGCTAGCCCCCACGTCTCTGCCCCACTTTCTAGGGACACCATGCTTAAATCCTTCTAACCATTTTTCTCCCTTGTTACAACTCTTACACCGTCCTTAGCAATGGCACAAATTATATCTTATGTGACTGTGCTAATGTCAAGCTGCCTCTCTTTCCTTTTCTCGACATGTCTGCAGCCTTTGGCATGGGTGACCACTGTGAAATATTAAGACTTTCATGTCCTGAATTTCCTCCTAAATCTGTTGTCCTCACTACAAACTTATCATCCGTTAAGATACTTCTTAAAATGTGTTTTTTTTGTTATTCCCCCTAAGCCAGCCTTCCTTGACCTGATCACCATTTCCCTCTTGTGTAACTTCCCTCTATCTGAAGCTGGTGTCTGGAGTCCGTTGCGGTGAATTTGATACAGACTGTATCATTAACCGGAGCTCCCGATGCCAACAGTGGTGAATATTGAAATATCCGCCGCTGTGCACATCAGGACCCATCAGATATCTTGATCCAGGCGCATGCATGGTAATTTCCCACTAACTTTAAACTTCTGATGGGCAGATTTGTACTGCCCGGACCCCTCTAACAATGACTCCGACACTGACTTCAGGTTTGGACTCGTGTGCCTGTTGTGTGACAGGTGCTTGCCCTAGTATTTACCCGCTGTTAATTTCTAGCATGTGTCAGTGAATAACTGTCGAGCGCAGCCCATGCACGCCCAACCCCCACCTACAGACCTCCCATATTCAGCCCACACACAACAACCCACAGCATCCCCAACTACTGACCCCAGAATGCGCAAGCTGACCCGATTGCCTTCACCTCGACCCACTTGCACACCTCTCACTAGCCTTCGCCCGTCCATTCAACCCCCAACTGACTGCAAAGCACATTAACTACTCACCCATCCCCATCCTAACTACTAAGCACCCCGCCATCTACGCACCTCATACCCACCTCATCTCCCCCACTCCGCTACGTGGGTATGAAAAACAAGCTGCAAGCGTGGAAAAAGAGAGGGCTTTAATTATATTTAAAATCAGCGCTGATCATCCCAGTATCACCACCAAATGGGAGGCCAGGACAATTAATTTTATGAATTATCTCACGTATTAATTTACACACACATCACTGCCCTGTGTTAATATTGCACCAGAATCTTCAGTTTCCCTGAGATATTAACACAGACGTCTATCATTCTATCCTCATCCAGCGTTTCTACAGGCGAGAAACTGGTAAATATTGTAAATTTTCGTAACTTGGCTGTTCGGGTACACAAACTAGAGAAAGCTAACATACAATATGTTTTACTTATTATCCATTCATGGGAAATGGGCTTCGTTGGCTGGGCCAGTATTAATTACCCATCACTAGTTGCCCTTGTGAAGGTGGTGCTGAGCTGCCTTCTTGAACTGCTATAGTCCACGTGGTGTAGGTACACCCACAGTGCTGTTCGGAAGGTAATTCCAGGATTTTTGCCCAGCGACAGTGATGGAACGGCGATATATTTCCAAGTCAGGACGGCGAGTGACTTGGAGGGGAACTTCCTTGTGGTGCTGTTCACATCTGTCTGCTGTCCTTGTCCTTCTAGATGGTAGTGGTCGGGGTTTGGAAGGTGCAGCCGAAGGAGCCTTGGTGAGATCCTGCAGTGCATCTTGTAGATGGTACACACTGCTGCTACTATGCAATGGTGGTGGAGGCAGTGAATTTTTTTGGATGTGCTGCCATTCCAGCGAGGTGCATTGCCTTGAATGGTGTTAAGCTTCTTGATTGTTCTGGGAGCTGCACCCATCCAAGCAAGCGAGGAGCATTCCACCACACTCCTGACTTGTTCCTTGCAGACGGTGGACAGGCTTTGGGGAGTCAAGAGGTGAATTATGCGTCGCACTATTCCTAATCTCTGACCTGCTCTTGTATCCATAGTATTTATATGGCTCGTTCAGTTCTGTTTCTGCTCAATTGTAAACGCCAGGATTTGTTAGTGGGGGGTTCAGTGATGGTAATGCCATTGAATGACAAAGGGCGATGATTGCGTTCTCCCTTGTTGGAGATGGTCATTGCCTGACACTTGAGTGGCGCGCATGTGACTTGCCACTTGTGAGTGCAAGCCTTTGTATTGTCCAGGTCTTGCTGCATTTGGGCATGGGCTGCTTCAGTATATGAGGAGTAGTTAATGGTGCTGAACATTTTGCAATCATCAGCGAACATCCCACTTCTGACCTTATGATGGAAAGAAGGTCGTTGACGAAGCAGCTGAAGATCGTTGGGCCGAGGGCACTACCCTTAAGAAATTCTGCAGTGAAGTCCTAGAGCTGAGGTGACCGACCTCCAACAACCACAACCATCTTCCTTTGTGCTAGGTATAGTTCGAAGCAGCAGAGATTTCCCCCCTGATTCACATTGACTCCAGGTTTGCTAGGGCCCCTTGATGCCACACTCTGCCAATTGTTGCGTTGATGCCCAGGGCAGCCGCTCTCACCTCCCCTCGGGAGTTCAGCTCTTTTGCCCATGTTTGAGAAAAGGCTGTAATGGGGTTAGGATACAGCAATACAGCAAGTGAAAAGGATAATAAATGGCAGTGTTCCCTGTATTCGAGAAAGGAACTGTTGATATAATTATGCACGTGATTGGTGAGAAAACATATGGATTAATGTGTACAGTTTCGGCCTCCTTGCCTAAGGAACAATATACTTATCTAATCAATCAATCAATGAATCAAATTAGACGTGCATCATCTTTAATTTAGAGGAGGGGTGATTATCTCTTCGAGTCATAAAAATTATTTAGTGTCCTCATAGGGTAAATGCTGACAGAATGTTTCCCTTAGCTGGGGAGTCCAGAACTCGAGCCCATAGCCTGAGAATAAGGTGCTAGCCATTTAGGATTGAGATGAGGAGAATCCTCTTCACTCAGAAAGTGAAGAATCTTTGGAATTATCAAATCTAGAGGGTTGTTGGTGTCAATAGAGTCAAGAAAGTGGTCGACAGATCTTTGGTGTCTAAGGCCATCAGGGTACATGGGGATAGTGTTGGAAAGTAGAGGTCGAAGAACGGCCATGGGCTTAGTGAACATTAGAGTTGACCAAAGGGAACACATGGCTTTCTCTTGCTCCTAGTTCTTGCATTGTTATGTAACAACCTCAATTCTCAACAACAGGCCCATTTAGTTCCTGGCCCAGAACACACACATCCGATCCATTGGTAAATTCTCTCCTGCTTTCCAGCCTGATATTTGGGTGCTGTCACTCTCCGCTGTTTCTTTCTGTTGGCCAGTATCCAGCTCTGATTCAATCTCTAACTTATTTTCTTCAGTTTAGGGATCTATTTACCTACCCTGTTCTTTTGTTCTTTTCGAGAGTCTGCTTGTTACTGGGATTCAGTCTAAGGGTTCATTGTGACTTTTGGCGAAGGCAATAATTATCAGGAAGGCACATTCGGACATCCTGATTTTAAAGACAATTTCTGAATTCAAATCTGTATTTACTTCTTTACACAACCTTAATATTCCACTCAAATGTCTTGTCAAATAAAAATGATCCCTTTTCATTCAGTACAAATCACAGCCCATCCTACATATGATTTTCCAAGGTTCATGTGTGCGGTTTGCAGCATGTTCATGGGATATTAAGCAGGACTAGTAATGGGGTGAGTGATTTCCACTCCGGACTCCATGAATAACGTCGGGAAATGGCGCTGGGACTTTCTGCTGGATTTGGTTTCCTGCTACAACAGGATGATGTTTAACTCGAAGCAATCCCTCCAGCGGAAAGTTCAAACACTGGTAAAGTAATTAGATTCTGACCTTGGATAACTCTGTTCAAATTTCACTCTATCAGTCTGCAACAGTTGCTCTAAGTTAAAGAATAAATTTCCTGTCTTTGTCTTCCTTACAGCGAACTTACTGACTATTGTGACCTGTCTCAGGGAAGGTGTGGTCTCTCAAAATATGTTTCCCGTTACCTGGTGTCCATGGCAACCGCGGATCTACTGGTCGTTATACTTGATCTCATATTCAGATAAATTGCTATTCGTTACTGGGCTCAGTTTCAGTTCATGTGGACGATTAAAGTGTGTAATATCCATGCAGTCCTGCTTTATGCCGCCACAGATTGTTCTGTCTGGTTCACAGTCCCTTTCACCTTTGATAGATTTCTGGCTATTTGTTTCCAGTAGTTGTAAACAAAACATTGCACTGAGCGTAAGATGGCTGTGGTTCTCGGAACAGTGAGTCTGCTATTCTGTGTGAAGAACACTTTCTGGTACTTTACGTATGAAGGTCAATATACAATTTCCAACGCTCCTTGGTTTTGCACATTAGTGACGGATGCTGAACTTTCATCGATGTGGGCAGCAATCGAATTTCTTCATTATATTTTAACCCCATTTGCACCATTTGTTTTGATTTTGGTGTTTAATGCTTTAATTGTCGGATATATTTTAGTGTCGAGCAGAGCCCGCAGGAGACCCCGGGCTCACTGCAGTGGGGAGAATCCCAGTGACCCAGAGATGGAGAAACGCAGGAAATCCATCAGTTTACTTTTTGCTATATCGGCGAATTTTATCCTGTTGTGGGCAATCTTTATGATCTATTCTGTTTGTAACAGGCTTTATTTTTTAGATGCTATTCCTGTAAATTTACCTCGTTTTGTGCAGGAACTGGGATTTATGTTTCAGCTCCTGAGTTGTTGCACCAACACGGCCATTTATGCAGTGACTCAGACTAAATTCAGGGAGGAGCTGAAGAATATGGGAAATATCCCTTTTCTGTAATTGTTAAATTTATTAAACCGTGAGAAGAATTTCCATTATCAATACGAGTTGACCCTGTTTTATTCTCAATCTCTTCACCTCGGTGATGAGCACAGGGTGAGGCCGGTTTCCATCTTTCACCGCGAGGATTCAGTGACTAACAGAAACGGTGCATTTGGGAAGTAATTCACCTCAGTCCTGTTTGGTCCTGTTGGTTTTCAGGTTATTCCAACTCTCCGGTTCGCCTTGGGCCTGGTGGGTGAAATTCCCACCCACCAGCCTCGAGTTTCATGTCATTACACAAAGGAGGCTTGGAGGATAAGGCCACTCGGGCAGGTTACTGCCGCAGTGTCTCCAGAATCCCAGGGAAACCTTGTTCAAAACATTTCGGACTAACCAGCAGATTGGAGGGAGGTTTTCAGCGGTTCAAAGGTCAGTGATTTCAGCTTTTCAAAATCATTCTGTGAGTTTATTGCTTTTAGAGCTGAACAGCCCCAGAACCTCGAGCGGGGAGTCTCCTCGTTTCAAATAATGGTTTCTTTCCACTGCACAAATTATGTCCCAGTGAAATTCGTCAATTCAAATGTCCCTCTAAACCCATCCGGAAACAGGATGTTCAGGAGACGAGAGAGAGGGGGACCAATGTGCTCGGAACTGAAACAAAAAACAGAAACGTTGGGAATAATCAGCAGCCCTCGCTGCCTTTGTGTAGAGAGAAACAGACTAAAGCTTTAAGAGCTTCCATCAGTGTTGTGACATCCTTAGGTGATCGAAAGGCCTCCTCCTGCTGCAGCAGTAACTGAGCTTGTCATTTCAAAGGTGTGAGGTGTGGGGTGAGGGGGGCTGGCGGGCTAAGTGGGAGCTTTTTGTGCTGGGTGGTGGTGGGAAAGTATAGAGTGAAATATCAAACTTTGTCAGCATGTGGCCAGTGGGGTACCGCACGGATCAATACATGAGAGCCAGCTGTTCACAACATATCAATGATTTGGATGTGAGCGCCAAATGTAACATTTCCAAGTTCGAGGATGACACAAAGCTCGGTGGGAACGTCTGTTGTGAGGAAGATGAAAAGCGGTTTCAAGGCGATTTGGGCAGACTTAGTGAGGGGGATAGAACAGGAAAGATAGAAGTTAATGTGGAAAAATGCCAGGTTATCCACTTTGGTAGGATAAACAGATGTGCAGATTATTTCATAAAACGTGAGATCCGAGAAAATGTAGCTGTACAAGGGGGCCTTGGTGCCCTCATCAATAAGTCTCTGAAACCTGACATACATATGAAGCAATTAGGAAGGCTAATGGAATGTTAGCTTTTATCACAAGAGGATTTGAATACAGCAGTAGCGAAGTCTCGTTTCATTTGTATATAATCTTGGTTAGGCCGCCCATGGGGTACAATATGCATGTTTGGCCCCCTTACCTTCGGAAGGGTGTAATTGTCATTGAGGGAGTGAATCGAAGGCTCACCAGACTTGCATCCGAGATGGCGAGACTGTCCTGTGAAGAAGGAATGGGGACACTGGGCCTGTATTCTCAAGAGTTTCGAAAAATTAGCAAAAAGATCTCATTAAAACAAACAAAACACCTGAATGGAAGAAAGTGTAAATGCAGGTCAGATGTTTCCCCTGGTTGGGGAGTCTAGGACGAGGAGACACAATTTCAAATTAAGGGGAAAGCCACTAGGACTGACATGAGGAGAATTGTTTTTTTACTCAGAGGTTCGCGAATCTTTGGAATTCTGCATCCCAGAGAGCTGTGGAAGTTCAATCATTGAGTATGTTTAAAGCAGAGAATGGTAGATTTCTAACTACCAAAGATATAAGAGGTATGGGGAGACTGCGGGAAAAGGATGTTGAAGTGGATGATCATCCATGATCACACTGAAAGGTGGGACAGGTTCGATGGGCTGAATGGCATACCCCTGTTCCTCTGTTCCGATGCAATAGGTTTGGGGTTTTTTTGCATTGTTTATTGTGTTAGGGGCATCGCAAACAAAGCCAGTGTTTATTTCCATCCCTCATTTCCCTTGAGAAGTTGTTGGTGGCGACGTTCTTGAAGAGAAGTGGTCCATCTGTTTTGGCTTGTCTGCAGCGGTTTGATATAACTCACGGTGTCCAGACTATTTGAGGACCAGCCACATTGCTGTGAGTCTGGAATCACGTGGAGCAGCCAGAATGTGGCGGATTCCGCGCGAATACCAGAGATTTCATATTTAAACCGAAATCATCCCCATTCCTGAAAGGGTTTCAATTCCTGATTTTTTTTAACGGAAATTCGACCAGTTGCCGTAACGGGGTTTGAACATTTGTGCTGGAGCGGGAGCCTGTGTTTTTAGCTTATCCGCATCGTGACATTACCAATACACCAGGATCTCCCTGTGGGGGTGTGGAGGGGGGCGGGGGCATAGCAGAGAATGCCTGGGATGATGTTTACAGCGCTGGACGAACAACAGAAGAAAGAATGGATCCGCCGAAACTCTAATTGTCTGTTCCCACTGGCAAGCGGCTGTTCAGCTGCACCGGGAGCTATAAGTGATTCACTCACTCCATTCTGCTGGAATAACAAGGACACCCAGGTCTCGTTGCACATTCCCCTCTCTGAATTTATAGCCATTCAGATAATAATCTGCCTTCCTGTTTTTGCTACCAAAATGAATAACCTCAACATTATCCACATTATACTGCATCTGCCATGCATTTGCCCACTCACTCAGCATCTCGAAATCACACTGAAACATCTCTGCATCCTCCTCACTACTCACCCTCCCACCCAGCTTTGTGCCATCTGTAAATTTGGAGATATTACATTTAGCTTCCGCATCTAAATGATTAACGTGTATTGTGAATAGCTGGGGTCCCAGCACCGATCCCTGCTGTACCCCACTCGTCACTGCCTGCCATTCGGAAAAAGACCAGTTTACTCCTACTCTTTGTTTCCTGTCTGCCAACCAGTTTTCTATCCATCTCAATACAATACCCCTAATCCCATGTGCAACGGCGGCAATTAAAGAAAAATGCAGCCACGAGAGGAGGGAAATCCTGAACGGATAAAGCAAAATATTGCGGTTTCTGGAAATCTAAAACTAAAACAGAAAATGCTGGAAAAGCTCAGCAGGTCCAACAGCACCTGTGGAGAGAAAGACACGATTAACGTTTCGAGTCCGTATGACTTTTGTTCAGATAAGAAAACTCCGATGTAGAACCATGCGGGCTCGAAACGTTAACCCTATCTTTTTCTCCACAGATGCGTTTAGAATGCATCATTTAAAATGCAGCATTTTCTGTTGTTGATTCAGATGTGCTGAACGGCAATGCGGTAGAGGAAGGGAGAGAGATTGGGAGAGAGAAAGGGGTTAAGCATTAACTCCACCCATTCATAAATATCATTCCGAGTCTTTAAGACGTGTAGGTAACTTTTCTCTGCCTAACCCTTCCGATATTCAACAACAAGGAACCTCGCACCTGAACTCTGGGGTTTTAGAGAAAAGCGGCTCAGTTTCAGAGGGAAACTGTTGGAAGATAGTAGGGTAAGAAGAGAAACTTCTGCTGATATTCCCGTGATCGGGAGCCTCTGAAGGATCCTCTTACGGAACGATAAAGCAGATAAAACGAAATCCCTGGGGTGATAAATGCAAAATACTGCGGATGCTGAAAATCTGAAACAAAAACAAAAAATTCTGGAAAAATTCAGCAGGTCTGATAGAATCTGTGGAGGCAGAAACAGAGTGGACTTTTCGAGTCGTTATGACCCTTCTACAGGCGGACTCGAAACTTCAACGCTATTTCTCTCTCCTCAGATGCTCTCAGGCCTGCTGAATTTTTCCAGAATTTTTTGTTTTTGTTTCAGATTTCCAGCATCCGCAGTAGCTTTCCAGCGTTTTCGTGTTTACCCCTGGGGTGATGTTCAGTGAGAACATGGTATCAGAGGGAATTGAGCAGGGGAAGAGGATCCCTGGGGTGATGTTCAGTTAGTTCAGGGAGATGATATCAGTGGGAATAAGCTGATCAGGGAGACAGTTCATTATCGAAGCAGAAGGGAGAATGACAGGGCTAATGGATTTAACAGAAAAGGTGGAAGTGGAGAGTCAGTGAGTGTTTACCGGAATAAGGACAGTGTATATGCTTAACAGAAAAGGGGTGGGGCAGGGCGAGGTGCGGGCTATGTCTGTTTGTGTATTTAAGAGAAAATGCGAAGCTAGTGTCTCAGTATCCGATCGGCCCCAGGATCTGTGAACAAGCCCCATGTTCATGGTTACTTGCTGCATATCGTTGAATCCCGTCTTTGAGTATTTTCGCCGTTTTGACCCCCCGGTATGTCCAATAGACCTAAAGCTCTGTAATAATTTGCAGGATTTGTACTTAATAAAATATCAGTGCCAGACGCGCTCCAGCCCCTAGAAATGCCCCTTGGTTTGTGCTCCGTATTCTGCCTGTGTTATATATCTAGCCCGTGGCACCGCCACCTTCAAAGTGTTTAATCAGACAATGCAGAGGAATCTTTACCCTGTTTCTGACCCCGGCTGCACCAAGCATGGGAATGTTTGATGGGGCATTGTAAAGGAAGTTTTCCGCTCCAATTTCCTGTCGTCTATCAGCCTCCGATGAAGCCGAACCCTACAGTTTGGAATTGCCAGACATGTGACTGTGACCGCCCAGAGTGAAATCACCGAGGTGACCCTCCCTGTTCAATCATTCCGCCTCGGGCAATTGCCAGAAACAGGCAGAGGTAAAGGTCTCCTTACACGGATGGGACGATGGGTAGCCTAATGGGGCCTTGGGTGCAAACAGATCCCAGACAGGACTGGTAAAACTGTGAGAAATGTGTAATAGGGAAAATGGAACGGTGTCGATGGGTCTTGGAGAAAGGAATTCAGCAAAGTCATAGCTAGTACACTTTTCATTCCAGATTTATTAGTAATTTCAGAGAATATTTTACAGGAAAGTTTATTTTAAAGTTAACAGAAATGAATATAATGACTGGGGTCACGTTGGGAATAGAACACATGCGCTTTGAGTTGGTAAACTGTATGTACCACTGGAACATAGATCAGAAAGAGAAAACAGCGGCTTATCGGAAAGGGAAGGGGGAAATAGTGAATAAGGAATGAGAAAAGTTACTTAATTACAATTGAAATCCTAACTCTAAGGAACTTAGATGCTTCAATTACATTACAACCATTATCATCTCGCACATTTCATACAGGTAAACGGAAATACTGTTACAGGTTCGGTTACAGATTCAGGATCACTAAGTTAACATATTTTAAATTGGAATACAGAGATCTTAATGAACAGCTGAGGAAAGGCTACGGGGTCCAAATTCAACCGATCACTTGATCTGTAAAAGAGGGAGAAAATAATGAAGCAGATGTTTATGATCTGGTGCATTTATGTTATAGTTTTTAATTGTTCAAATATTTAGAAAATTTTCAAACCGCTTCAGTCAGATTGTAGTGTTAGTGGATTGTATCTTCTCACCTTCACCAGAGTGACGGCAGTACTGTAGAAAATGCTCAGGAAGAACAGGACGATGAATGTGGAAGCAGTTGTCCAGATGTTCCCGTTATCGTCCTCATTGTCTTCAATCCAGATGCGGTCTGTGGAATCTACAGGGATATAACCGAGAAATTTTAATTACATTCTTATTAATCGAGGGTGTCTTACTTTTTTTAAAATATATTAATTCTATTTTATCTTCCTGAAGCTTTTGATCGCTTCAGTAATTAAATATTCAATGCATATCTATCAATGAATAATTGACTCTCAACAATCTCTGTCTGTTACTAACTCAACAGCTGTTCTCACTTTACATTTCTCATCCTGCCTCTATTGGAAAACGAGTTTTTTTTCCCTTCGATACCAGTTCATTTGGATCAATTTAGTACGACCTATCACTGGATTATATTATGATGGAAAATTCAGGAGGTTTACCAATTGATAACAATTATTTTAATGATAGGTACTGATAGGTATTAATTCCAAGACTCTGAACTCTGTTAGATATATTTTGTGAATTTTGATCTTGTTTGTTTATTTGTGGTGGTGATGTTTGGGACATAATTAACTTAAATCAGTTTATTATTAAGAACATTGCTTCAGCGTGTCTCCTGGGTCTTTATGTGCTCCCAGCAATTTTTGGAAGATGTGTCCATTAAAACGGTGCATTTCAAATTGACTTTCGTCTGTAGCCTGGCATTTGCCTTTGTGCTTTTTAAATATTTGCGTATATGTGCACGAGTATCTCTTGCTCTGCCTTTAACTGTTTTTGTGTGCCATGTTGTATGAGTGTTGATGTTTGTGTTCCTGTGGCATGAGCGTTGATATTCTTATTTAAGTGTGGCCCGCCTTTGTGTGTATGTTTGTTCATTCGTAAATGAGTGTGTATCAGTTTGTTTGTAAATTTGTTAATGAGTGTGTATCAATGTGTTTATATGCGTTGTTGTTTATGTTCACTTATTAATGTTTGTGATAAAGAGTTTGTTTACGACCATGCCTGTTAATATATCTGATATTGTGCCTTTTTATGTTCTATGTTTGATATGTTAATGATTGTGCCCCCATGAGCGTGTGAATATGTTGAGGCGTGCCTTTATGTGTTCATGGATGTTTCTAGCTATGTGTTAATGTATGTTTACGTGTCTGTGTTTACTAAAGCGTGTGTTTATATGTGTTTGTTTTATTGTGAGTGCGTGAATATATTCATAGTTGTTTCTTGTTCTATGTTTGTCAAAATGTTACTGTTTGTTCATTTATTTGTTTATGTGCCCGTGTGTCAATTTTAATGTGTTTGTAGAAATGCCTATGCATGTGCACTATTGTGTATGATAGTGTGTCGTTAAATCTATATTGTTGTGCTCGTTGAAGCATTGTAATGAACAAGTTCATGTATGTGCTTACAGGTCCTGTCTGAGTCTGCTTATGGGGTTGTGTATATCTGCAATTGTGTCTGTTGTGTGTATCTATGCATGTGTGTTTGTGTGTGCTTGCGCACACACGTTTGCATGTGTGTGACTGTGACTGCATGTGTGTGAGAGAGTATCTGCGTTTTCAGGTGCCTGCGTGTGTGTGCGCATGTCTCTCTCTGTGTGTCTTTGTTTGTCGAGAGTGGGTGTATATTTCTGAGTGTGAGCTTGCATCTGTGCATATGTGTGGTGTGTTACTGAGAGTTTGCATGTCTGCATATTTTCGATGTATATGTATGCTCTTGTGAGTGTGTGTGTGTATTTGTGTGTGTGGGTTGGTTTGTGTGTGTATGCCTGTGCATGTTTATCATTGTGAGGGTCTGTGTTTGCATGTGCATTTGTGTGTGTTTGTGTGTGTGTGGTTCTGTGTATATGCGTCTGTGTGATGGTTTGTGTGTATATGTATGCTTGTGCTTGTGTATGTATGTTTATGTGTGTGCGCATGTGTCTGTCTACGAGTGTATGCATGCTTGCACATGTTTGTGTACGTGTGCCTCTTTCCCCGTGCCTATGTATGAACCTGTGTGTGTGTGTGTTTCTGTGTGCCTGTGTATTTTTGTATGTGTGTGTGATCTTCTGCCTGTGTGTGTGTTTGTGTGTGTATATTTATCAGTGTGGGGAGGTGTGCGTTTACATGTGTCTTTGTGTGTTTTGATTGTGTGACTCATTTTGTATATGTGTGTATGCGTCCATGTGTTTGTGTGTATGTGTGTTTGTGTGTATACATGCGTGCGGGTTTGTGTATATGCCTGTGTGATTGTGTGTGCTTGTGTGTGCGTGTGTGTGTTTGTGTGTGTGTGTGTGTGTGTGCGTGCATGTGTGTGTGTTTGTGTGATCTTGTGTCTGGATGTGTGTGAGTGTGTGTTCCTCTTTATGTATGTATGTGTGCGTGTGTGCTTGTGTGTGTGCTTGTCTGTCTGTCTGCCTGCGTGTGTTCCCAAATAAGTGTACCTCTGTTTTGCCTGTATGTGAGCTCGTTTATGCATGTGTGCGTGTGTATGTGTCTGTAATTGCATGTGTGTGCACATGTCTGCGTCAATGTCTGTGTGTTTGTGTCTATCCGAATGTGTGTGTGTGTGTGAATGTGTGTGTGTGTGTATGTCGATTTGTGTGCTTTTTTACGTATGCTTGTGCATGTGTGTGTGTGCCTCTGTGTCTGTTTCTGTGCTTTTGTGTGTCTGTGTGTATGTCAGTCTGTGTTTATGTGCTCGGATATGCGTGCATGATCCAGTGGGGTGTGTGTGGTTGTGTGTGTGTGTGTGTGTGTGATGCCATTGTGTCTGGCTTTGTGCTTTCGTCTGTTTGTGTCAATGTCAGTCTGTGTGTATATGTTCGGGCAAGTGTGCATGATCCAGTTGGTGGGTTTATGCGTGTGTGTCTGTCTGCCTGCCTGTGTGCACGAATGCATGTATGTCTGTGTATGCCTGTATGTGTGCTCGTTAATCATGTGTGTGTGTCTGTGAGTGTGTGTATGTGCGCATGTCTGTGTCAATGCCTGTGTGTGTGTCTATCCGAGTGTGTGTGTGTGTGTGAATGTGTGTGTGTGTGTGTCGATGTGTTTGCTTGCTTATGTATGTTTGTGTGTGTGTGTGTGCATGTGTGTGTGTATGTATGCATGCATGTGTGACTCTGTGTCTGTCTGTTTACGTTTGTCTGTCCGTGTCAATGTCAGTCTGTATTTACGTGTCCGGGTATGTGTGTATGATCCAATGGATGCGTGTGCGTGTGTGTGTGTGTGTCTGTCTGTCTGCCTGCATGTGTGCCCGAATGTGTGTATGTCTGTGTATAACTGTATGTGTGCTCGTATATGCATGTGTTTGTGTGTCTGTAAGTGCGTGTGTGTGTGTGCATGTCTGTGCCAATGCCTGTGTGTGTGTGTGTGTGTGTGTGTGTGCATGTGCTTGTTTACGTATGTGTGTGTGTGTGCATCTGTGCCTGTCTGAGTGTTTTTACCTCACTGTGTGTATGTCAGCCCGTGTTTATGTGTTCGGGTTTGTGTGCATGATCCAGTGGGGTTTGTGTGTGTGTGTGTGTGTGTGTGTGTGTGTATGGATGTGCGTGCTTGTTTATGTATGTGTGTGTGTGTGTGTGTGTGTGATTGTGTTTGTGTCTATCTGCATGTTTTTGTCTGCATGTGTGTATGTCTGTTTGTGTTGATTTGTTCGGGCATGTGAGCATGATCCAGTGTGTGTGTGTGTGTGTGTGTTTGTGTATGTGTGTGTGCATGTTTGTGTGTGTGTGTGTGTGTGCCTGCCTTTGTCTACGTGTGTGTATGCAATTTGGTTTCAGTACATGTGTGTGTCTCTGTGTGTTTGTCTGTGAGAGAGGGTGAGAGAGATCTGGTGTCAGATTGGGTGTGTGTCTTTGTTGTGTGTGTGTGAGTCTGTGTGTGATATTTTGCCAGGGTGTGTGTGAGTCTGTCTTTGTCAGTGTGTGTGCGTGTGTATGTGTGTGTATGTAAGTGTGTGTGTTTGTGTGTGTGTGTGTGTGTATTTTACGTACTAGTGAGTGTACATTTTCCTGTCACTGCTTGTGTGTGCGTGTGTTTCTGTCTCTGTGTTGCTTTGTGTGTTTTTCTGTGAGAGAGAGAGAGAGATCTTGTGTCAGATTGCGTGTGTGCCTTTGTTGTGTATGTGTGTGTGTGTGTGTGTGTGTGTGTGTGATCTTGTGCCAGGGTTTGTGTGAGCCTGTCTTTGTCTGTATGTGTATATGTGTGTGTGTGTGTGTGTGTGAGAGAGAGTCTCTGTGTGTGTGTGATCTTGTGCCAAGGTGTGTGTGTGTGTCTGTCTTTGTCTGTGTGTGTTTGTGTGTGGAGGTGTGTGCTTGTTTATGTATGTTTGCGTGTGTGTAAATGTGTGTGTGTGCATTTGTGTGTGTGTGAGACTCTGTGTGTGTGTGTGTGTGTGTATGTGTTTGTGTGTGTGCATGTTTGTGTGTGTGTGTGTGTGTGCCTGCCTTTGTCTACGTGTGTGTATGCAATTTGGTTTCAGTGCATGTGTGTGTCTCTGTGTGTTTGTCTGTGAGAGAGGGTGAGAGAGATCTGGTGTCAGATTGGGTGTGTGTCTTTGTTGTGTGTGTGTGAGTCTGTGTGTGATATTTTGCCAGGGTGTGTGTGAGTCTGTCTTTGTCAGTGTGTGTGCGTGTGTATGTGTGTGTATGTAAGTGTGTGTGTTTGTGTGTGTGTGTGTGTGTGTGTGTGTGTATTTTACGTACTAGTGAGTGTACATTTTCCTGTCACTGCTTGTGTGTGCGTGTGTTTCTGTCTCTGTGTTGCTTTGTGTGTTTTTCTGTGAGAGAGAGAGAGAGATCTTGTGTCAGATTGCGTGTGTGCCTTTGTTGTGTATGTGTGTGTGTGTGTGTGTGTGTGTGTGTGATCTTGTGCCAGGGTTTGTGTGAGCCTGTCTTTGTATGTGTATATGTGTGTGTGTGTGTGTGTGTGAGAGAGAGTCTCTGTGTGTGTGTGATCTTGTGCCAAGGTGTGTGTGTGTGTCTGTCTTTGTCTGTGTGTGTTTGTGTGTGGAGGTGTGTGCTTGTTTATGTATGTTTGCGTGTGTGTAAATGTGTGTGTGTGCATTTGTGTGTGTGTGAGACTCTGTGTGTGTGTGTGTGTGTGTATGTGTTTGTGTGTGCTTTGTTATGTACTATTGTGTTTGCACTGTTCCTGTCAGTGTGTGTGTGTGAGTATGTGTGTGTGTTTGTGTGTGTTTCTGTATGTGCGTGTGAGTTTGTGTGTGTGTGTGTGTGTGATCTCGTGCCAGGGCATGTATGAGTGTGTCTTTTCCTGTGTGTGTGTGTTTGTGTGTGTATGTGTTTATGAACTTGTGTCAGTGTGTTGTATGTGTTTTTATTATTATTGTTCCACACATCGCTGAGCATCAATAACGTGGCCTGACCGTGAAGGTCTGATCGATTGAGAACACTATTCGCCATTCTGTGTATGAATGTCTTTTCTGTGGGATTCAATGTGACATCAAGCGATAGAATGCAACAATTAAACAGAAGGACCCCAGACACATTAGAAACAGAACCAGGAACACAGGAAGGATGGAATCAGCAGTTCTGATTTGGATTATGAAAAATCACCGGCAACTTGTGATTTACAAGAACAAGAGATTGAAAATCATTTCAAAACATCATGTTGCACTATGTTTGCCATGATTGAAGATTGCAATCTGAGCGCAGGAAGCTAGAAGCCGCCTTGTATCTGAACCCATATCATAGACAGCTGTTCAATTCTAAACCCTCTGCTCTGGGACTGGGTTTTTAGCAAGTTAATGATCCGCTCTCCACTCCCTCTCGTTGGCTAAACAATTTCCTCTCCGGTTGTCTCTGTTGGGGAGGTGCAGGTACATTGCGTTAACTAATGCCCTCCCCCCTTTCTATGTTGGCTAAGTGGAGACACAATTCACCTTCCCGTGTGACCCTCACTTCAGTTCCCAGTGGGTGCGATGCGGCAACTTCCAGCTGGTAGAAGTTTGAATCGATGGACGAAAAATGAAGCAGGAACAACGGGATCTAAATGCTGCTGCTGTGTGGGCTTGTGGGAAATGGGACATTGTCAGAATTCACCTCAGCGAGGGGCAGGTTGGTGAAGTAACTTTGCAGAATTCTGTAATGGATGAGAATTATTCTGTCTCTAACCCAGAGTGTATCTGAGCTGGGGGCACTGATTGTACAAGACTCGGGTCTGAGATCTGTAAATTCCCGACATCAACTAAACAGGTCCAACATTAGCAAAACTGGAAAACACAATTAATTAAGTGGCTGTGTATTTAATTCATAACTGGAGGAAAATACTTTATTATTTCTACTAGCGTAAGAAATCTAAGCGATAGATTCTCATTGACATGAATTAACGGTGTCCATCAGTGCAAGGGAAATGTTCACAAAACTCGGTTTACCGCTGGATTTATCAACCGTTCTGTTGATGATCTTCAAGGGAATCGCTTCATGTCCCACCACACAGGAGTAAGAAGCGCCGCTGGCCCACTCCTCCGCTGCAATGGATAACAGGCTGTACATGAAGAAGGAGTTATTGCCGTTCTCCGCCATCACCTCGGTGTTCTTGTAGTTTCCAGGATTCACCGGCTTGTCATTGACGGTCCACTTGACGAAGATCTCTCGGGGGGAGAAACCTCTCACTAAGCAACTGAGGGAGATGAATCTCTGAGCGGAGACATCTTCAGCCGGGGGCAGGAGGACAGAGACGGATGGTTCCCGCGGATATTTAGCTGCAAAAAAATTACAATAAATGTCAAAAAAAAACTGGAGAATTGCAGGGACAATGACACCGGTGGTTAGATGTGAGAGAAATGTGTTTTGTTTTGACTTTTCAAGATCTCCATTTTCCACTTTAGGGTCTGACCGGCTTTCTAGCTCGGAGCAGCTGTGGATGCAATCATTTACGCTGAGAATATGCGGGATTGGACTGGAAAGTTTCATCAGTAACAGGCCATTCGGCGGAACGGTTCTGTGCTGGTGTCTAAACTGCACACCAAGCTCCTCCCACCTTATATCATCAAACCCTGCAGTACAGTTTCTTGTTCATTCACCTACTTATGAATTTACTGCTGGAATGCTTCATGCACGGGCCTAGGGATTTTAGTTAGTGGAATTACCAATCAGACTAGCTCATTAATGCACTGTACACTAATTACTGGTTCTTAAACTTACACTGGGAATTTGCAAACTGGCTCACTTATTGATTCATTCTCATCACTTACGTTCTTCCTTGTGAATGGAATTTCTTAAAGGAGTCGGCAGATCCTGATGGCTCACCACGCAGTAGAACTCAGCCCCACTCAGCCAGGCTTGTGTTGAGATGTTCAGGTGGCTGACCACGCTGTTAGGATCCTCTCCCGGCTGGACAGCAATCTCTGATTTCAAAGGCTTCTGCTCTTGTGTCCAGGACACAAGGACTCCATAAGGGGCGTTACTCACGATGCAGGTTAAGGTCACTGTCGCCTCCAGTAAGACCTGTTCTATTGGCGGTGGCTGTTGCGTAATTACGGGATCGGTGCAGTCGGAAACTGTGAAGCAGAAATGAATGTCAACCAAAACATCATCTTCAGAATGAGAAACCCAGTTTTCAGCTTTCACTCTCACGACGGGAATATTTATTTGACCTGCCGCTGCCGTGTTAACGCCTTCATTATTTGAAGGTCAGTGACTTGCAATAATTCCGGGAGACTCCATAACATTCCATGGGAATTCCCAGCCAGAACCATGGGAATGACTAAACCAAATGCGGGTTCAACAATGTGAATAAATTCAGGTACAATTGTTTTATAGACAGATTATCACTCGTCCCGAAATCAAGGAATCAGAGAATGATAGAATGCTCACAGCACAGGAGGAGACCATACAGCTTTCTATGTCTCTCTGTAAGAATAATGTGCGCCTTAACCCATTTATTCTCCCCGTTCTGTCACGTGCGATAACATTTTCAAAAAAAAAATGTTAATCTCTTTTTTTGAAATGTCAATTGATTCCCAGCCTCAGAAATTCTTGGGGAAAATGAAAGTGATAATATTTCACAGTGTGAGGAAAATGTTGCCAAAATCGCCTTCCTCAGAATTTTCCTATCCCTAATTTGGAGGACTAAACATTTCTCCCCTTTTCCAATTTCATTAATTAACCGAAACACCCCAGTTCGATCACTTTAGACTTTTGTACTCAAAGGAATGCAGCCGAGACTCTGCAAACTGCTATCAGCGCTGTTCAATCTGAAAACAGCAGCAGAAATAAAGTGCACATCTTTGTCGGAATTGAAGTCGTGGGCAATTACCAGTAAAGGCCTGCAGACACCGATCCTACTCACAATATGATCAATCAATTTCGGATAAAATTAAAACCAATGACTCCTCACTCACTGTCCAACTTTTGAACAAAATGTCACCGTGTTTTGTGAGTGGATGGAATCCTGATCATCGGGGGATTCTGATTCAGAAAGAACATGGGTTCAATCCCCACTCCAGATGTTTGAACACAAGTGTAGCTGATACCAGAAATGTAGTACTGATCGAGTACTGTATTGTGAGAGGTACCGACTTCAACATCAACTGTTAAGGCCCGGGACTGCCTGCTTTGTCAGTGTGACATCACATTTCCCCAAATTCTCCCACGTTTTGCGTCGTCCACAAACCTTTAAACTGTCCCCTGCAAACCAAGATCTAGATCATTTATATATATAAATATTTATCCACTTAGCTACTGTCCCTTTAATTCTATGATCTATAACTTTCCTCACAGGTGTGGCACTGTATCGAAAGCCTTTTGGAAGTCCATAAAGACCACATCAACGGCCTTGCCCTCATTAACCATCTCTGTTACCTCTTGAACAAACTCCAGCAAGTTAGTTATACAGGATTTCCCTTTAATAAATCCATGATGACTCTTCCTAATCAATCTACATTATCCCATATGATATTAATTCCATCCGGAATAATTGTTTCCAGAAGTTTCCACACCACCGAAGTTAAACTGACTCGTCTGTAATTGCAGGGCAGACTTTTATAAACTTTGTTGAGCAAGAGCGTAATATTTGCAATTCTCCAGTCCTCCAGAACCTCCCCCAAATGCAGGGAACGCTGAAAAATTATTGTCAGTGTCTCTGCAATTTCCACTCTCACTTCCCTCAGTACTATTGGACGCATCTCACCCGGTCCCGGTGCCTTATCAACTTTAAGTGCCAACAGCTGATGCAATACCTCCTCCTTATCAATTTTAAACCCTTCTAGTGACTGTGTTTCCTCCTCTGTCACCATGGCCTGGGCAGCATCTACCTTGTAAGTAAAGACAGCTGCAAAGTATTCATTTAACACCTCAGCCATGCCTCTTGCCTCTATGTGTAAATCTCCTTTTTGATCCCTAATTGGCCTATTCCTCCTTTTACAACCCTTTTACCATTCATATGCTTATGGAATACTTTGGGATTTCCTTTTATGTTAGCTGTCAGTCTTTTTTCATAATCTCTCTTTGCTTCTCGTATTTTCTTTTACACATCCCTTCTGAACCTTCTGTATTCAGTTTGGTTCTCAAATGTATTTGCTTCCCGGCACCTGCTGTAAGCACATTTTTTCTTCCTTAACTTAATTTCTATCTCCATTGCCATCCAGTGAGCTCTGGATTGTCTTATCCAGACCTTCCCTTTTGAGGGAACATACTTTGACTGTGCCGAAACCATCTCACCTTTGAAGTTTGCCGATTGTTCAGCTACTGTTTTTCCCACCAAACTTTGGTTCCAGTCTATCAGGCCCAGCCCCAATCTTGCCCCATTGAAGTCCGCTGTCTGCAAGTTGACTATTCTTACCCTGGATTCATCAATGTGATTTTCCACCGTCATCCTAAACCTTATGATACAATGATCACTGTCCCCTAAATGATCCCCTCCTGTCAATTTATTTACTTGGCTCACCTCAATCCCAAGAACGATGTCAGGCAGTGCCTCCTTTCTTCTTGCACTGGACACACACAGCTGTAGGAAATTCTCCAGAGTATAATCTAGGAATGCTGCTCCCTCACTGCCCCTTACGGTACCACTATCCCAGTATATATTCGGGTAATGAACCCCTCCCCCCTCCATTATAACTACTCGATGATGTTTAAACCTCTCTGTTATTTCCATGCTCCTCTCTATCTTCCCACTGCCTATTCCGGTGTACACATTACACCCAGCAATGTAATTGCACCCTTCTTATTCCTTTGCACCAGCCAAATTGGCTCTGTCCTTGAATCGCCTGACACATGTTTTTCTCCAGTATTGCAATATTCTCCTTAACCAAAAACGCCACGACCACCCCACCCCGTTTCTATGCCCTCTGCTGTCTTTTCTGAACATCTTGTAACCAGGAATATTTAACACCCAATTTTGCCCTTCCTTAAGCTTATCGTTATCGCCCTAACATCATAATCCCACAAGACAATCTACGACAGTAACTCCCAAATTTTATTAACTATACTCCGCGCATTCACATACATGCGGTGCAACACTGATTTAGGCTTCATTGCATGCTCCCTTCTCCTGACTCCATCTATTAACTGACCATACCCTCTTTTAGTGTTAGCTGCCTCTCCCAGAATTCCATGCACCCTGGTATTACTCTCTGACATTCACTCCTTGTTCCTACGCCCCTCCTGAGTTACTTTGAACCATCCCCAGCAGCAAAACCAATAATGTTATTTAGTTCTAAAATCCAAATATTGCTGGAAATCTGGAAAAAAAATGTAAATGATTAGCTAAAGTGTGTCTGTTTGCTGGACATGTGTCCCTCAACATACAGAATGAAATCAATTAATAAATAAATAAATCCAGTCAGCATCATGTCCCAGTTTATAGGAAACTGTTGTACAGCAAATCGCTGCTGAATATTCTGTTTTACGACAATGAGCACATTTTCACGGTCATTCATTGGCTGTTAAGTGTTTTAGGACAATCTGATGCTGATAAAGACGCTGTGTAAATGATAGGATTACTTCAGTGTGTTTTTGTTTCCTTTGGAAGGAAACGCAGGCGGGAAAATTGGCAAATGGGAGACATTCTCTGAATTTTAATCATTCCAAAATAATTCTTGGCTTGGACAGAGATTGGCACCAAGAATGGCCTTGAAATTTCTTGGGTTGTGTCTCTTACCATCAGGTTTGGTGATGTTTTGGCTTTGAGTGACCCCTTTATGAGTGACCAGGCAGGTATAGGGCGTGTGACTGAACCAGTCCCCAGCGGGGACTGTCAGCTGACTGGTCGCTGAGAAGTTCCCGTTCACTTCAAAGCCGGGAGAGGTGACGAAGCCCGAGTCCATGGCCTGTCCATTCTTCATCCACTTCACGTTGATTGAATTTGGACGGAAGTCAACGATTGAACAGACGATGGTTGCAAATCTGCTGCTTGTGATTTCGTCACTGGGACTCACGGTGAGGAGAACAGTTGGATGATGCACCACAATATCTGCAAGAAAATTCATATTATTTGGAAATAATTTTGCTTCAAACCAAACAATTAAAAACTGTAAAACTATTTACATAAAATCCACAGGACAGAACCAGGCCAGCCGGCCCCATAGTTCAATGCTGGACTTTACGATCCACAAGAACTTCCTCTCGCTCTACTTCATCTTGCAGTATAAAAACCACCTTCTTTACAATCTCCCTCATGTATCTATTAAGATTCCCCTGAACAGGGTCTCAGTAACGTCTCACCTACAAGAAGTCCCACATTCTGCTCATCCTTGGTGTAAAGAAGATTCAGATTTGCCAATTGTTTTTTTTTTAACATTCTGTTGTAAACATGAGCTCTAATTCTTGTGTAATCTATCAAATTATTTCAGAAGTCTGAGGACCTTTATTCGGTCCCACCACAGATTTTTATTTTGTCGAGAATAGACCACCAGCCTATTCGCTCTTACTTGACAGATGTAATCTATCAGCTCTGGTATTGTCCTTGTAAGTAGTTTAGCTCCTATTGTGACGCCTCTGTAGCATTCTCCTTACGTGGAAACCAGAACTGCATACAGTATACTCGGTGTGATATGGAGGGGATAACTGCACACAGTACACCTATTGTGATGTGGAGACCTTAATTATACACAGTACACTACGTTGTGATGTGGAGAATAAAACTGTCCACAGTGCAATAACTGTGATGCGGAGAGCAGAGCTGTCCATATCACACTAAGTGTGATGTGGAGGCCAGAACTCTACGCAATCCACTAAGTGTGATGTGGAGAATACAGGTATCCACAATACACTAAGTGTGATATGGGCACCTGAACTATACACAATACTCTCACTCCATTCTAACCCATGTGATGCAGAATTTAAACATAACTCATTTGCTGACCACGTTTACCCTTCACCCAGCCCCGGCCCTGCCGCCCTGTGCATCCCACAACACGAACCTGGCATTTCCTTCACCCAGACCGAGTCGCTCCGTCGAACCTCGCAGTAGATTGTGCTGCTTCCCACCTCTGATTCGGTGATGGTTAACTGGCTGCTCAGGGTGTGGGTTCGCTCCTTGTTCAGCACTGATGGGTATGTCTTCAATCCAGCAGTGATCGTCTCTTGATCTTTCTTCCAGGAAACGCTGGTGATTTCGGGGGAGTAGTCTGCAGCCAAACAGCCGTAGGTCACGGAGCCGGCAGTGTTTGCTTGTTCACAGGAGGAGAGCAGAGCGTAGAGGGTGGGGGGAGACGGTGTCGCTGGGAATGAAGAGTCAATTGAACAAGTTAAAAATTTGATTTGTGCTTAAGAAATAAGCAAATTGTTCGAAGTTTAATATTGGTATCATTTATTTCCATAATACTCTGGTCATAAACTGCATTTAGGAGTTGATATGCCCGACGGGACACGCCGCCATGATGGCCAGTCTTGTACACAAGATGAGGCACAAGTCGGAAAAGGGAAATACTGCACATGAGGCCACATAATTGCGAGTTAAATAAGGGATATTGTAACCTGGGCTTCCTCCAGCCCTTGCTCATCTGTTGAGGAAAACATCAATCATTCCTCAAACATTTTCACTTTAGGCCCTTCCACATTATTTCCACTGAGCTCTCGCTTAAAGTATTTTACTATCAACCTCTTATCACCAGCAAATGACTATTTTAATACAGCAACATTTAGCTATCTCTAGGCCAGGATGGCCGATTATCTTCCATGAAGGACATCAGTGGGCCAGAGGGGTTTTTAAACTAATCTATTCTAGTTTCATGTTCAACATGTTGCTGTTTTCAGGGGATAAACTTGGATGATGCTTGGCAGCATTTGCTCTAAAGATTATGTAACTCCGACCGGTGGATCGACTAGGTTCATTACTTACAGACAAACTTTTAGCACTTTTATAAAGCATGACCCAGAGTTGTTCAATGAGACTATTTGATAGCATGGACGGTTGGTTTCGGTCAATCACAATTCAGAATTAACTCTCCAAAGTTGCCAATGCTCAATGGTGTTTACAAATAATCCATTATTATCAGCTATCTTGGTTAGATAAACAGATAGATAGATAGATAAACAGATAGATAGATAGATAAACAAATAGATAGATAGATAAACAGATAGATAGATAGATAGATAGATAGATAGATAGATAGATAGATAGATAGATAGATAGATAGATAGATAGATAGATAGATAGATAGATAGATAGATAGATAGATAGATAGATAGATAGATAGATAGATAGATAGATAGATAGATAGATAGATAGATAGATAGATAGATAGATAGACAGACAGACAGACAGACAGACAGACAGACAGACAGACAGACAGACAGACAGACAGACAGACAGACAGACAGACAGACAGATAGATAGATAGATAGAGATATTGAAAGGGAGAGAGAGACAGGCAGATAAACAGATGGATGGATGGAGAGAGAGAGAGAGAGAGAGAAAGAGATAGAGATTGATGGAAGATAGAGAGAGACAGACAAACAGACAAGGTAGGCAGGTAGACAGATAGATAGACAGACAAACAGACAGACAGACAGACAGACAGACAGACAGACAGACAGACAGACAGACAGACAGACAGACAGACAGACAGACAGATAGATAGATAGATAGATAGATAGATAGATAGATAGATAGATAGATAGATAGATAGATAGATAGATAGATAGATAGATAGATAGATAGATAGATAGATAGATAGATAGACAGACAGACAGACAGACAGACAGACAGACAGACAGACAGACAGACAGACAGACAGACAGACAGACAGACAGACAGACAGATAGATAAATAGATAGATGGATAGGCCGATGAATATATCGATCTTTGCATCGCTGGATGGAAAAATGGATGCATGAATAGATACATGTTCAGAAAAAGGCGTTTCCTCTACACTGCACAGTTTGTGAACTGTACTGATTAGATACAAGAGAGAAGAACATTGAAGTTCCACATCAAACCCACAGCCCTAGTAAAGCCCCTAGAACAAGAGTAAAACTGCTTCTATGATAGTTCATCAAATGTCCTTAGGGCAGTTGGAATAAGGTTGTGCATTGAGTTGAGTGAACTTCATATTTTTCCAGCTTTCATTCCCACCGTAGTTTGCATTAGACAAGGAGTAAGGCACCATACTGTCCATTTAAGCTGCGCAATTTATTTCCAGATTCGATCATATCGCAGAAGGTAACGTTACAGTCACTTCATTTAACTGTCCTGAAATTGAAATTTAGATCAGGTCAATCTGATTCAAATATTATCTGTTATTGAAAATGTTTAATCATCATTCCTTCATCAGAAACTTGGCATTTTTTTAGAATGAAATGTACGTTAAATTAACGATCTGCTACTTCATTGGAGGAAGTGAAGCATTTACTTTTACATATCTAATTCGGAGCACTCACGCCCAATGAGTTTCACACTGGTTAAAGTTCCTTGAACATAGACAGTGCCAACACGCTCATGTCAGATACAGAACAGGTGAATTATACTAAAACTCTCTTTGCACTGTTCTGTGAAACGCTGTACCCCAGGAATAGCAATGGTGGGATGCATTCTAAAACGCCCTCTATTCCGCATTGTTAGTTAAAACTTGCGCTTAGACTGGACCATCAACAAACCACAGGCTCTGATACAGCAAACACTGAACAGGAAAAATATCTTTCTACACTTTGCATTCCTTCTGAATTCTACAAACTGGGATACTGATCTTATTTCTGAGACACCTTCTCAAACTTAAGAACAGACTCGCACCTTTCTCGGAGATACAAACTTCTTAACTAAATGGTTCGAAATTAATTCCCTGAAATACAGGAGAATGAACCAGAAAGTTCACAAACAGCCAGAAGGCTTCTGATTTTCGCACAGTGACCACGCACATAGAAACAGAACAGACATAAACAATGCAAAAATCATTCTATTAAAGATAGATTTCTCCAGTATCCATTAATCCGTTTGAATAGATTAAAACTTTTGTAAACTTATGACCACGTCACTTCTTTGAAATGAAGCTGATTCTAAATTGAACAACTCCCTTTGACGGGCCTCAATTTCTCTCTGTGTACAGGTTTCACAACAGCCTTAGAGTTAGTTTGGCTGAGAACAGGTTCATCCAAATAATTTACATTCAGGTTAATTTATGTATAGAACAGGGACATTGTACAGAGCAAGAATTTAACAAATCGAGAGATATTTACACTGAACTCCGATTATCCACTGACATAATTTCAGAATTATGTGTAACCATTGAAACTGCTGAGGCAAAACAGGAAGGTAATTAATTAAATTGTACAACAACATCCAATGGAGCTGAAGGCAGCTGAATAAGAAACATGTTGCTTTCCAAGTTAATTGAAAATAATTTTAAAAATACTCCAACCATGAGTTTTAACTTTAATCCTGGACTCAGCACAGCACATTTGAGAGATTTTTTTGTAATGAATTTGCACTGAACTTATTTTCTATTTTCACATTGTTGATATTTTACCCTATTATGCCAAGTTAGTTAATAATTTTATTCTTCTTCTGATTTGTCTCTTGTTAATAATAGGATTAATTAAATTAAGGTGACATTTCTTAAATTAAACAAATAATTCCATACACATTCGGACAAATTTATTACTTTTAATAAATTAAGATGATCAAAAATTTATAAGAATGTGCTCCTATACCTACGCCCGTGTAAGCTTTTCATGTTTGTGACTATGTTGGCACGACATAAAAGCTCTTCTGTTCTAAACGTGTATTTCACGTGATAGATTTATAAGTAGGCAGCTTAAAATTGTTCAAACGCTATCCGGGTACTCATATCGGTAATAAAAAATGGAGTGCAACATCCTCTAGTCACTAAAGCAGGACTCCGGAGTTTAAATATCATCCCACATTTCAACAGCATTTTTATTTTTAATAATTAATGTAGCCCTGGCAGTTTGTCGCCATTTTCGGAGCCTCCCCTAGATAATAATAGAGCCAAACTTCGATATACCATTCCCGTAATCCACACAATGCACGTAAATGAGTTTTAAATATATAATGAAAATAAAATGCTGCGGATGCTGGGAATCTGATATAAAAACGGAAAATGCTGGCAAAACTCAGCACGTCTGGCAGCATCAGTGCAGAGAAAAACAGAGTTAACGTTTCGAATCGGTATGACTCTTCTTCAGATCTCTGCTTCTCCATGAACAGATGCTGCCAGTCCTGCTGAGTATTTTTTCAGCATTTTCTTTTTAAATATATAATTATTGAAATTAAGATCCAATCTTAATTGGATTGTAGAACTGTAGAACTGAGAGATAACAATTCCTCTGCATCACCTGAGACACTGAAACTTAACGAGCAAAAAGAACAACGATTTTAATGACAATTAAAGGTAGCTCCCATTTAATTCAACCCGTATAACTCACAGCTTTGCAATATTGGTTGTTGTTCTTCAATTCATAAGTTACATTTATAATTAAGCCAACCTGCTTCAATTACAATGTTTGTCCATCTCCAGGATTCTGAACTTTCTCTGAATTTGAATAGAATTATTGAGCAATTCATTAACTGTAAACTGTTTAAGATTGGCTTAGTGATAATGGTCTAAATTTGAAGGAACAACGCTGTTTGGCTGCACAGTAAAGGTTCAACAACCCGGCAGATATATTAAATTAGCGAGCTGAAATTTACAAAACGCATTTAATATTGATAATTAATTAGCACCTTTCAACCTGCGTAAACCAGGGAGGAAACAATTAATTTAAAATCCCAGTTTGAACTAAACACTGCAGTGCGATCAGTGTGTATTATATTAAAAAAAACAATGGAAATTGCTGGAACCTCTGCATTTGTCCGGCCGATATTAATTGTGCTGTGTTTTGCAGCAGAGTTGTGGATAGCACAGATTATCTGCTAAATGTCTATCAATACTATTTTTTTATTATTGTAATCTTGGGAAATATTGCTGCATGAGAACCGTTTAAGTTATATTCATTTAACTCCCCATCACAGTTCAAATTCGCTGGTTATATAATTTAACATTGCAGTGTTACTTCAAGCATTAAATAGGAGTATCGGAAACAAAATATTAATGGTTGAATCTACAATTAGCACTGAAATAAAAATGCATCAATACATCTATCAATATTGATTAAAAAGCCTGCCTGCTTTGTAACTATAACCCTCTTTCATAATGGTTTAAGCACATAACCAACACACGGTAGATATGATCGACATTACACGTTGTAGAATCATCAAACAGTTTCACAAGCTTCAACTGTTCAAAGTCACCCAGGCACATACTCAACTCAGCACTTAACACCAAATCACAACACCGAGGGACTGAATCCAACAACTGCTTAATTACCTAAGTCCCTTCAGTAGAATCAGGCGCAACATTTTGAAATAAACCTCAATACATCGCACCGAAATCGCCTTTCATTGAACAAGTCATTTATTAAAATAAGCAGAAACATGAAACAATGACAGAATAATTGTATATCGATAGATCATGTTTAATGTATTGGTGTTGATTTTCACGGTATGTTTCAGGAATATCGGGGGATACTACTACATTATAATGTTTCCAGTTGAATTAATTTAAACCTGATCCAGGTAGGAAATTTGTTAACTCTGTTGTTCCTATTTATCGTAGCATTTCATTTAATTAAGGTGAACGTTCGTCAACATTATATTGATATTTTTCAGCCCAGTTAATACAAATAAAAATTACAAACATTTATTTTAAAACCCAAAGTTTAAAATGACATTTTTGACCTTGATAGCACTCGGTTTCCTGTATACAATCTTATTTCCAACACTTTTAAACACAATGTTTTCATTCGATTAGAAAACTTGCAGCAATCAGATGTCACCGAGATTAGACATGGTAGAAACACCAAATTGTTTAACCAAACTCAGGTATTTAAAGTAAGCCAGGCACAAAGCCTCATCAGCAGATAAAAGGCAAATCACTCAAACAAGCCCTTAAAACTCCCATAGCTTTTTTTTTGCCGAGAAGCAGAACAATTGTTCCGTCCCTTTGCAGCATAATCAAATGAAACATTGTCAACATAGAAACCACCAATACAAAGTTTCGGTTAATACATTAATGATAAAAATAAACAGAAATGTGAAACAATGAAGCAAATCCAACAGCACAGAATGAAGGCATGTTTCTTACCTGCAGTCACCGTCACCATGGTCCCTTGTCCCCAGTAGTCAAGATAGTCACAGTGTTACGTTTGCTGGTCTGGGTCACACAATAACCAGTTCTGCACACAAGTGGAAAAATTCAATATTAATTTAAATGTTACAAACGGAGAGGCAAAGTA
Organism: Cetorhinus maximus; assembly: GCF_964194155.1. Classification (NCBI taxonomy): domain Eukaryota; kingdom Metazoa; phylum Chordata; class Chondrichthyes; order Lamniformes; family Cetorhinidae; genus Cetorhinus; species Cetorhinus maximus. The sequence goes on from NW_027596900.1 coordinate 45,251, forward strand.
AAATCATGACCGACTTTATCAAAAAAGTAAAATTGTGAAATATTTTTTAACACTTTATAAATTACACTGTTTTATTTCTATTTCACAGAGTAACTGATGATCATGCATTGAAATCAACAACCAATGATTTAATAATTAACACTTTAGCACCTCTTGAAATCTGTCAGTTGGAGAGTTCCAGGCACAGACAGGGCTTTGATTAATATAGTTGTATTGTAAGAAAAAATGCATTGACCCAAATGCAATCAATTAGCCCCGATGAGGTTTTTGCATTAACAGTAACGGCTGTGCCCCCCAGTATCACTGTGAGACGCACCATGTCAGAAACTGTGGCGGACAGTTAAATGTGAAATACAGAGATTCAAATCCACAGTGGTCTGAGAAACCTGATTCTGAATACTGTAGCAATACATCATTGTGATATTTCAGTTAGAACTCTTCATTATGTTAATAAAGCGGATCGAAATAAGGCCTTTAACATCTATGCCCCTATTTAGCAAGACAATCAAAATTAGTAAAAACGGAGACTTTTATACATTTTTCGTAATTCAGTGTTCCTTCAAACCCTTATTGTTGGTCATATTTATTTTCTTTGACTTTCCTGGTGTGATACTGATCGCAGATTTGATCAAAGTCCCTCTCCGGGGTATTTGTATGAGGAGTTCGCTATACACAGCACCGTGACCCACTGTAGTACCACAGTGACACGCACCAGCACACATACTGCTCTCACTCACTGATTGTTCCTATAAGAAATAAAACCTTTCAGTCAGCAGAAGATTTGCAGATTTTGATTACATTTCATCGAAGAGTTTTACTCAGGAGCAGAACTTTAGGCTAAAATTATCCCCGTTCACATAATAATTTGCCAATATTTCCATTTGGCTCCTGGTCGCCAGTTGCACACATTCTAAGCGGTAACTATGCTCTTTAATATACAGAGTTAGTCAACATTTTGTTTTTATTCTTTGCCACTTTATTGCTTTGGAAAATGTAACTTTTCAATCTAGGTTCAATCACATCTCTTAACCTATTTTGAGCTAATACTGACCTATAATTCGCTGCAATTATTCCTCTGCGGTTTCTGTACGAGCTCCGGGCTTGTTCAGGTCGCTGTGGTCCCTTGCACAGTAATACCTCGCGGTGTCTTCGGGTCTCAGATTTTTGATCTCAATGTAAGTTGTGGACGAAGTTCTTGATGGGATGATTCGACCTTCGACTCCAGGCGCGTAATACGTGGTTGACGAGGGTTTGTGGAAAGCAAGGAGCCACTCCAGCCCTTTCCCAGGAACTTGTTTAACCCAGTTCACATAGGAGCTGTCCAGACTGAACCCGCTCACTGAACAGGACAGTTTGCGAGATTCTCCGGGCTTAGCGGTCTCTGAAGCCGGCTGGGTCAGCACGATGGCGGATTGGACATCTGTTAGCGAATGGAAAAAATGTAATTACATTAAAAAACAATCAAATTAGTGAATGGAAATAACAACGCGATATCAGAAAAGAAGTAGACTTCTGTTGTATCACTGTACAGTCAGGGATACTCACAGGTGGAACAAGCCAAGAAGAAGCAAAGGCACAGCGCAAATCCCATCCTTCAGTCTCTGGGTATAACTGACTTGGGAGCGTGATTCTCCGTCGCAGCGACACCTGCGGATTGTGAACCCGGAGCTGAACCGTCCCGCTATTTATACTGGCTAGAGTCAAATAAGAGAGAGCTGGAGAATGGGAGTCACTCTCTTCCCACAGTTAACAACCTGACTCCTCGTCTCTTTTCCTGTCTGGGTCCAGCTGTATAAACAATTATTAACCATTAATATTCCGTGTTCCACAAATGTATCTTTTTTGATTGTCTATTTATCCTTTGGGATGAGATACTCTCTCTTCAAAGCAGGTTTATTTTTAAATTTATTTAGGGCGAACATTTACATTCCCAATAGACACCTCACATGTGCTCACTGTCCAATTCCTCTCAGATGGACCTAAACGCTCCCATGGAATTATTTCGAATATGAAGGGAGAGATCCCCTGGGGCCAATATTTCTCCTTCAGCCAACATCCCAAAATCAGCTTATCTGGTGATTTATCACAGTGCAGTTTGTTGGATCTTCCTATGCGTAAATTCACGGTCGTCTTTCCTTGTAATACAATGGTGATTATATGTTTATAAATAAACAAATCTTCATTGCCTATAAAGTGCTTTAAGGTGTCCTGTGGTTGTGAAATGCACTGTTTAACTGCAAGTCTTCTTTATTTCCATTTTCCCCTATCTGTGGTCTAAAAGATGCAAATGTTACTGATATTTGTCCAGAGGAAGCGATTATATTTGTCCCAGGACATCGACAGTTTCGGAATAATGTCACTTAATTTCAGATGTAATCCATCGTGAAATGTGAAGCTTCACTTTAAAACAATTCCCGGTGAATCAATTTTCCACTGGATCTCAGTTCACCAGTGTGAATATTGTTCTTTCATTTCACACTGAACGATTCTAAATGGGAGAAGTTGAGATTTACACCGAGGAATGTTTGTGTGATGAGGCTGAAACAGTCCAGCCGAACACTGTTTAGTTAAGAATTAAATCACCATGTCTACCTTTCTAACTGATGTGACATATTTATCCCAGAAACCATGGGGAAATATTTAGCAATGCAGATAAAACAATATCGATCTGGGTGACCCCACTAAACCATAAATTATATTCAGAGATTTGGGGCATCACGAGTTTGATTTTTTTTTTGATGTTGTTAATTTTCACCAAGGAAGATAAATCATTGAATTTATGGTGATATCAAACCAGTTGTGTTCAGCTTTTTAGGTGCCAAGACCAAAAGTACCAACAGGTTACATATGAAAATATAAAGCCTGCCATTACAATTATACTAAAATTTCAGTGAATAATTTGAGTTCCCAGTCAGTCTCCAGATTGGGATTGGAACTCCGCCACCTGCAGACCATTGCGTAAATTACAAAATTATTAAATGAATCAAACATTAGTATCAGAGTAGTTCATGTGTTCTTTATATCTGTGTGATACCAGCACAGCTGGCATTCCCTGTTACAGGATTGAAAAATAACTTCGCAATTATCAGAATCAAATTGGCCTTAAATAATTAAAATCGCAAACTCATTGTATTGTTGTGTTCGCATTTAGTCTGTTCAGCACCTGCCATACACTAAACGCAGTTCCCTTAATATCATCTCATAAGAAATGCAATTTAGATTAACATTGCCTAACGATTCATTTGCTGATAAATTTATTCCCAGTTTGTTGAACAACACGTTCATCCCATATCTCTGCCCAACAGGCAGTGACAGGAATCCAGCATTCCACCATCAGCGAGGAGCGATAATTCACATTTCAATTTACAGGAAACATCTGTGGCTGCTGTGCAGAAACTTCAACAATCAGTTTCCTGCCCGCTGATCAAATATAGCAAGGCAACAAGAACCCAGCTGTTAGCAAAAGAACCTATTTATACTCAGATCTGCCCAGCAACAATGTGCCCAAACAGTCCAGGCTCATCTCCAGTGGGTATATGGACATTCATTTCGAATGAACTAATAACTTGAGATTGATTCCCAGAAACTGTATCCTCTCTGAAGTACGAGGGTATGAATCCTAGGCAAGATTCTCAGATCATGAGGCAATTGTGACAGAAACCAAAGGAATGATTTAGAGACTCTGGGGCCTATCTGACGCTCCAGGGAGCACAAATCCTGAATGTGATTCCTAGAGACTGGGGGATATTAGAAGCATCAGGGAACATATATCCTGGGGGTTAGTATCAAGCACCTGGGCCCAGCAAACTCACCAGAGAACATAAACGCTGGGAATTGTCCCCAGAACCTGAATTTTCTGATGTATGACCGTTTAGTTCTTCAAAACCTGGGAATTGCTTCTAGGTGCAGGGATTATCTGATTCGAAGTGCCCTTTAATCACAAGCCATATTAATGATTCCCAGGGACTGGTCCCAAGTCACACAGACACACATTGAATCACCAGCCCTGGGCATTATCTCCAGATGCTGTGCCTATTTGACACAGGCAGTCAAGCGAGCACAAACCCTAGGAATGATTATTTGTTACTGGTCCTATATGACACCGACAGACATGGGAGCAGAAACCCGATTAATTATTCCCTGTTTCTGGGTCTACATGACATAGGCAGTGGACTAAAACACCCATCTATCTCTTTGTCACCTCTAGACCTGAATATTCCAATGGTTTCTGACCATCCTCCCAGAGCCCATCTTCCATAAATACGAGCTCAAGCTAAATGCTCTTGCCCGGACCCTAATGCACACAAGTCCTGTTGGCCCATCAACCCTGCTCTCCCTGATCCACGGCGGCTCTCGGTTAAGTAATGCAACAGTAATAAGATTATCACAGTTGTTAAACTCCCTCCATGGCCTCCACCACCTCTCCCCCGACCTCACCACCAGCACCTCCGTCCCTGTTAGCACATTCAGTCTCACAATCCTCCGAGATCCCTTCCCTCCTCGAATTCTCACAACTTGTGCATCCGTAAATTTTTTCACTTGTTGCCAACTGCCTGGACCCTAAGCCATGGAATTCACTCATAAACCCCTTCTCCCTCTCTCCTCGTTTACTATCCTCACTAAAATTTACATCGTTGACCTAATGAATGGTTATCCGCCCTTGTGTCTCCTTACGTGACTCGATGTCAAACTTGGCCTGTTAGTAGTCTGGTGAGTCAACGTGGAACGATTTACGACATTAAAGGGGCTATATAGTTGCAAATGGTTGTTGGATATAATTCGATTTCTTTCTGACTGAAGGAAATTATAAGTGTTTTATTAATCTCAGGTCACGTATAGTGAGATTCTCACTTTTACTGCCACATGCCGAAATCATTACATGGTCCCGTGAGATGTGCTGATGATCAACTAACAATCTGTCACAAAGAACAATGTGTTCATACACGTTATGCATGCTCCGATTTAATCACCTTTACAAATGATTTCTGAGGACAGACAGACATTGCCTTGGTAACAGAATGGTCGGTGGGACAATGCGATCTAAATATGAGCGCAAAAATAAATGGATAATCAATGCACATTAAGGAATTACAGGACCTAAAATTATATTTTTAATCAAAGGGAATAAAATATTGAAACATAACTGGAAAACAAAATCATTTACCTTTGCAGAATTCGCATAGAAACATTAAGAATGATGTGTTTAGACAAACACGCAAAGGCACACAAGTGAACAAACAGACACACAGAGATACAGTCAGACAAACACAGACGTACATACACACACACACACGCACATACACATACACACAGCCACACACAAGTGTTCCCTGATCAAAATTCCTCCCTTAAATTAACGCCAATAAATGTACATTAACATAAATTAACAGGGTTTGAACCACATTGTCCTTTAGCTAATTTTTCTTTGCGCAACAAAGCTTCACTCATACGGAATTCTTTGCATTTTTTATCCTTTGCCACCCCCTGTAGAATGTAATAATCTTGTATATCATTGTAGCTTGTTATTAGATGCGTTAATATAAGAGATAATAAATGATGAAGGCATTTTACAGTATTAGCAATGGTAATCTTTCGCCACCAGGTGGCAGTGATAGCGCGATTGCTTCGATGAAAACAAACATACACTGCCTCAATTATTACTGCTCCATAGCATGTCTATGTTTATATCACAGCAGACCTTCACGCAGTTATTGCTAGTTCTACTTCATTCACAGGTGTTGACATTTCTGTCAAGGCCGACATTTACTAGCCATAACTAAATGCCCTGGAGAATGTGTTGGTGAGCCACTTCGTGTGTGGCATAAATCCAAAAACAGTGTTGGTGGGAAGGGAGCTCTGGGGTTTTGACTCCATAACAACGAAGGAAAAAATCTATATTTCCAAATCAGAATACTGTGTGTGACTTGGAGCGGCACCAGCAGGTGTTGGTGCTCCCATTCACCTGCTGTCCTTGTCCTTCTCTGTCGCAGAGCTCTCGGGTTCTGAAGATGCTGTCGAAGGATTTATCAGAACGGGTGAGGAGCTTCCGTTATGTGGAAAAACGATAGAAATAGCATCCTAGAGCAGAAAAAGTTAAGAGACGTTTTGAAAGAAGTGTTCAAGTTTCTGAAGGGTTTTGCAAGGCCATAACCTGACCTTGTCTCAGTCCATATTATTCTGGGTCCAGTCACGGATATTAGTGCAATAAACTCTGTGCCCATCCACACTTTACACTAGGCCCCTTTTCAGTTATTGCCGCACTGAAGCATGTGTCTGGTTATATTACACTCATCTATGTCCTTATTTATATTACACTAGACCCTTTCTCGTTTATTTCTGCATTATGTTATGCCCCCCCTTTAAGCTCCATGAGGCAATCTCCCTGTTTATATTCGGCGGGGTCTGCCATAGTTATTCATGCACTAAACAGCTCAGAGTGCAGGAGTCCTTATCGCTGTTTATGTTAAATAAGACCCCTTTTCTGTTATGACAGCACTGGACACTCTGTTTAAATTAATCTATTGCCAATGTCAGTTATTGTGGTACAGTAATTTTTTTCTGTGTTAGGTAAATAGACAGATGGATGAAGGGAGGGGTATGTCTCATAATAATTAAAGAACATATATTTGACTGGGTGGGAGGATGGATTTTTTTTTGATGGAAAAATACGTTTAGTCTTGGTCACAGCCATCAGTAGCTGTGTACAATTTCTCATTGCTCTGGTGTTATGTAACAGTTTTGTTGAAAGTACTGGTCGAATCTTATGACAATCTCGGAAATTTGAACTGGATTGAGGGACTGAAGGAAAGGTGAGCCAGAGTGCACTGCAGTTTATACTGATTAGTGGAAATCTCTGTTGTGGCTATTGTACACCGTGTTTTAATGTTAAGGAATGTTTCTCCTGAGGGCCTTCACATTCACGTTTTCCGTGGCTACTGGTTGTGTGACCGAGCCTGAACATATATATATATGCGTCTATTTGTGTCTGTGAGTGTGTCCATACAAAACACATCATTCCTAATGTTTTCAAGTTACATCCACAAAGATGGATTTCCTTCACCAGTTATTTTCACAGCATTTAATCCCCTTTCATTAAAAATGCGTTGAGTGGAATATAAGTGGAAATTTGTTTGTTGATACGTTTCTATCAACAACAGTACGAACGTCGACATTTTCACGATAGCAGTAATGGCTACGATTGGCCACCAGGTGACAGTGCAAGTTGGTTTGCCTAAATTATACCAAAGCAGCACTGCCTCAGACGGCAATAACTGATAAAGGGCCTAGTGTAATGTAGGGATGGGCATGGATGGTTTATATTACATTAGACAGTCTCTAATGTTTTACTTATTTATTATCGACTGATTTGGAATAGTTGTTAAGTCAAACATCTCTACCATTCCCAATTCTCCTTGAGAAATGGCGAATTGCCACCTTCTTGAAAGTATCAAGCGGTTTGAAACTGCATGAATCCCAAGGCCCGCCCGAATTGTATCCTCGGCATAGGAATCACCATCACTTTATAATCCTTTGCAACTTCAGGCACTGAGACAGGGCGAGAGGGCAGCTAACGTTGTATCCTTGTTCAAACGGAGAAACGTATAGACTGAGTAATTACAGGACAGTGAATATAATCTTGGAGCCGGGAATAGTATTGAAAGAGAACATTCTAAGGGACAGGGTGCATTTACATTTAGAATGACACTGACTAAGCCAAGCTTGACAGCAAGAATTTGTTAAAGGAAGGGCGAGTCTGACTATTATGGTTAATTGTTTTCAAGGGATAATAAGGAGTGCCGATGGATACAGTGCATTCGATGTAGTCTATGTGGATTTTAAAATGACCAGGTTCCACATGGCAGAGCGGTTCCGAAATTAAAAGCCAATGTGATCCAAGGCAAAGCGGCGAGGTAAATCCAAAATTGGTTCAATGCCAGGAAGCAAACGGTAAATGACACGGGTTTTTTTAAAATGGGAGTGATATCCCCCAGGCCTTAGTAATAGGACATTTGCCTTTTCTTGCATATATCAATTACTTGGAATTGACTGAAAAGAGCACGATTAAGAAGGCTTTAGATGATACACAAATTGGCTGTGTGATTAAGAATGAAGCAGAAAGCTGTATACTGCAGGATTTCGACCAGTCAGGTAGACATAAGAATGGCATAAGGATGATTGCGAGGTAGTGCATTTATGGAAGGCTAACAAGACAAAGGAATAAACAGTAAATAGGAATATAAGAACATAAGAACTAGGAGCAGGAGTTGGCAATTCAGCTCCTCGAGCCTGCTCCGCCATTCATTTAGATCATTGCTGATCTCATTTCGGCCTCAACTCCAATTTCCCACCCTCTCCCCATAACCTTTCAACCCATTACTAATTAAAAATCTATCTATCTCCTCCTTAAATTTATTCAGTGTTCCGGCATCCAGTGCATTCTGAGGTAGTGAATTCCACAGATTCACGAATGATACGACACAGAGAAGGAAAGTGGGGCTATAGAATGCAGATATTCCTAAAGGTGTCTGGACAGGTAGATAAGGTGATCAAGAAACAGATGGGATTCTTGTCTTTATTCTCCGAGGCATTGAATATACGAGTTGAGACGCTCTGCTGGAACTGTGTGAAACACTAGTTAGGCCCGAGTTAGAGTGTTCGGTGCAGCCTTGGTCCAGGAACTATAGGAAAGTTTTGTTTGGGCTAGCAACGTTACAACGGAGATTTACGATGACATTACCTCGGCTGCAGGAGGTTTGCTATTTGGGAGGATTGGTTAGGTCTGTTTACTTTTGAACAAAGGAAACTGAGGGAAGACAAGGCTGACTTGTATAAACTATGAAGGGTCTGGAGAATGTGGATACAAAGCCCCATTTCTCCTTGGTTGAGAGTCAATGATAAGGAGGATCAGAAGAAATAGGAGGAGGATTAGTCCATTCAGCCCTTCGAGCCTGCTATGCCATTTAGGAACATCAAAGCTGTTCTGATTTTGGCCTCAACACCAGTTTCTTGCCTGCCTCCCATAACCCATGAATCTCATGTTGATCAAATATCTGTCTAACTCAGCCATGAATATATTTAATGATTAGCCTCCATTGCGTCCTGGGGAAGTGAAGTCCAAAGACTAATGACTCTCTGAGAGAAGAAATTCCCCCTCATCTCCGCCTTAAATGGAAGAAGACCGATTTTGAAACCGTGTCCCATAGTTGCAGATTCCCCTGCGAAGTGGAAGCATGTTCTCAGCATTTACTCTGTAAAATCCCCTCAGAACCTTTGAGGTTTCAATCATATTCCCTCGCATTCCTCTGCTCTTCAGTAAGTACAGGTGCAATCTGATGAACTCTTTCTCATAAGGCAACCCCTTCCTCCCAGGCATCAGCCTAGTGAACATTCTCTGAATTGATTCCGATGCACATATACTTCTAATAACAGAGACCATAACTGTACTCAATACGCCAGGTACTTTCTCACCAATGGCAAGTACAAATATATAAAGAATTCCCTGCTTTGAAAGTCCATACCCCTTGCAATAAAAGGGATTATCTATTTGCCTCCCTACCTCCTTGCTGTGCCCGCATGGTTTCTGTGATCCGTGTACAAAGACACGCAGATCTCTCTGCACTGACGAATTCTGCAGACTCTCAATTTAAATAAAATGTTGCATTTCGACTTATCCTGCAAAATTAGGTAACTTCCTATTTTTCCAACCTTATATTCCATGTGTCAAATTTCAGCACAATCACTTAACTTACCTAAATATCATTGTGGCCTTTTTGTATCCTCCTCAGAACCTGTTTCCCTTCCCAGCTTGGTATCATCAGCAAATCTGGCTATAATACAGTCGACCCCTTCATCCAAGAGTAAATATGTCATGGCAAATGTTTTCACCCAAAGGATGATGAGAATCTGAAACTTATGATGTGAAAGGGTTGTAGAAACTTGAAGTGAAACAACCTAAAAGGTTACAGACCAAGAGCTGGAAAGTTGGACAAGGCTGGTTACTGCTTGTTCGCTGGGATGAAGGCCCCTCTTCCGTATTGTAGATTTCTATGACCCTATTATTCATTGCTGTTAGATAGGGAGTTTCAGGGTTTAGCCCCAGCGACAGTCAAGAAATAACGATATATTTCCAAGCCAATGTGGTATTTGGCCTTGAGGGGAACTTATAGGTCTGTCCATAGGTCTGTTACACTTGTTCCTCTAGGTGCTAGCAGTCAGGGGTTTGCACGGCGCTGTCAAAGGACAGTTGGCGAGTTGCCACAGTGCATTTTGTAGACGGTGCACACTGCTGTATTTGTGCAGTGATGCTGGAGGGAATGGGTTTATAAACGGCGGATGGGATTGCCAATCTGGCGCGATGATTTTTCCTACATGGTGTCTTCCTTCTTCCGAATATAAGAAATAGTATTAGGAGAAGACCATGTGGTTCCTCGGGCCTGCTCTGGAAGTGTGTTGTTGGAACTGCCCTGATTCAGGCAATTACTTCCCTAAAGTTTGCATGGACATTGTGGACAGATTGTGGGGAGTCATGAGGGGCGTCACTGGCCATACAATGTGCTGCCTCTGACCTTTTCTAGATTATTTATATATGTTGCTGGTTCAGTTAACTTAATTTACTGCTGTGACCCCACAATGTTGCTGGTGTTGGATTCCGTGATGGTAATGTCAATGAATAACAACTGGAGATGGTTAGGATCTCTCTTGATGGAGATGGTCACTGCCTGGCATTTGTAACACGTTATGTCAATTTCCACTCATCAGCCAAAGGTTTATTATTGTCCAAATGTTTTTTTTCTCCCTCTGCATGGAGACATGAACTGCTTCAGTATCTGAGGAATCGTGAATGGTGCTGAAAATTGTGCCAACATTCGTGAACATCGCTACTTCTGGCATGATTATGGAAATAAGGTCATTGATGAAGCAACTGAAGATGGCTGGGCCTAGGACACTTTCCTGAGGAACTCCAAGAGCGATGATCTGGCGTGGGGTTTCTGGCCTCCAGCAACAGCAATCATTTTCATTTGTGCTGGGTATGACCCAATGAGTTTCCCACCTGATTCCCATTGACTTCAATGTTGCTAAGGATCCTTGGTGCCACAATCTGTCAACTGCTACCTCGATGTCAAGGGCATTCACTCTCATATTAGAAGTTCAGCTGTGTGCCTTTGTTCAAATCAACAACGTGATGTAGTCGGGAACTGAAAGGTCCTTGTGAAGCCTAAACTGAGCATTGTTGAGCAGCTTGTTGGTGATGAGCTGCTGTTTGATTGCTCCGTCAATGACACCTTCCATCAGGTTGCTGATGGCTGAGAGTAGAATGATTGAGGGTCAATGGGCCGCATTGGATTTGTTCAGCAATGTTTCACCATGTTACAGCTTGAATAGGCTGACACCCCATTTTTAGATGCTCTTGTTGCTGCATCTGGCCTACTCTTCTGAATTCATCGTTGAACAATCGTTGATCCCCTGGCTTCATCCTAATGGTAGAGTGAGGGTTATACATCCCATGACTTGCATATTGTGGGGGGATAAGAATGTTGCTCAAGCTGATGGCCTCACTGACACACAGTTTTAAATTGCCAAATATTCTCCAAATCTATCGCATTTAGCATGATGATTATGCCACACAACGTGATGGGTGGTACTCTCAGTCTGAAGATGGGTCTTTGTATCCAAATGGAAAGTGCAGTGGACATTACACCAATACTGACGTGGAGAGATGCATCTATGCCAGGTAGAGTAATGAGAGCCGTCTCAAGTAAGTTTTCCCCTTGAGTTCACTCGACACCTTCCGGTGGGGGGGGGGGGGGGCGGTCTGGTAGATATGTCCTTCGTGAGTCGGCCAGCTCAGTCAGTATTGGAAAGGAAATGTTCCACCGTCGCTTGCTCTGCTGCCAGGAGTATTCATTACTCCTGGAGTCAATCTTGAGGACCCGCCAGGGGCACTCCTTCCCGACTAATGTCCCCCCATCACTTGTGGGTCAATCAGGCGTGAGGATATTGGTTGGAAGGTATTAACATTGAGCAGGACTATGTCAGGCGGGTGTTCCACTAGTCTGCGTTCAGTGTTTCTCAGTTGTGGTAGATGTCCTCAGATGATTGTGTGGAGAATTTTATAGAGTTAATAGGCTGTCTGTATCTTTGCCTGTGCCTCGGTTGATGCCATTTGGCTTTTCTGACAGTACTCACGTTTCTGATTCTCGTAGCCGTTTAATAAAAATGACTGCACACAGAGAATTATTAGAGGGAAATTAAAAGTTTATCTGGAATCCTGTCGGGAAAAAAAAAACATTTAAGGGGCGAATGTATTTCCGAAACGGAGATTTATATATCAGGTGTGTTTTGATGAGTCTGAGAGATGCGCTTTTCCCATTACTGATATTGGATGTATTTTTAATAGTTTAGGTGTATAAACTTAACTAAATTTAAATTCCCAAAAGCTTTGTTAAAAGTTGAGCTCATGTAATATCTGTTTGTGTTACATAAGGCCCTTTTACAGTTATTGCTGCACTAAACTGTTTATGTTTATATTTCATAGGACTTGTCTCAGTTTTTAATGTAATGGGCCATGTTTAAGATTATTTTAAACCAGGCCCTGTTTCAGTTATTAAAGAACTCGTGCAGCTTACCATTTAAATTATACCAGGCCCTATCTCTGGTTACAATACACTGGACCCTAACTCAGCCACGGCCTGGCCGTGGCGCTGCCACAGATTCACAGCGCAGAAGAGGCCCTTCGGCCCATCGAGTCTGCACCGGCACCTGAGAAACACCTGAACTACCTACCTAATCCGTTTACCAGCACTTTGCCCATAGCCTTGAATGTTATGACGTGCCAAGTGCTTATCACTATCCCAGCCATTCAGCGGCCCAGGTTCATCTTCTGGGGACATAGATACAAATCTCACCACAGCAGCTGGCGGAATTTAAATTCAATTGAGACAAGAGCCGTTCAGAAGCTGGGAATTCTGCAAATGCCTGTCCACAATCTACAAGGCACATGTCAGGAATGTGGTGGAATACTCCCCAATTCTCCGGGCAACAAGGGCAGCAGAAGCAAAGGAACAACATCAACTGGAAAGTCCCTGTTACTTCCCTATTCTTGGGTCCAAATCATACAACTCCCTTCCGAGAAGCACTATGGGTGTCCCTACAGCACGTGGAATGCAGCGGTACAAGAGGTTTGCTCACTACCACCTTCTCAAGGGCAATTGTGTTTGACTATTGAATGTTGGTTCAGCTGGAAACGCCCAAATCCTATGAATGAATAAAAAAAATGGAAGTGGAACTGGATCGTTACAATTTTAATTGCTGTAAACGCATCTGGTTCACTAATGAACATTCGGTAAAGTAAATCTGCATCCTTCCCCAGTCAGGCCTAAATGTGACTCCAGGCCCACAGCACGTGGTTGACTCTTAACTATCCTCGGACTCTGAAATTGTTTAGCAAACTATTCAGTTCCAGGGCAGCGGAGCATGGGGGGAAATGCTGGCCGTGTCAGAGATGCTCACATCTCCTGGATGAATAGAGAGAAATAAATATTGCAGCCTAGTGAATGATTAAAAACAACATTTGTAAAAGTACTCCCTATTGTGTTTCCATGAGTATTGTACATAATTATTCTGGGTATTATGTTTTATAAAGCATTTGAAGGTCGCAGAGAGGATGAACAGGACGTTGACGCCAATGTTACAAGACCTTGGAGATCTTGAATCGTTTTCCTTAGAATAGTGGATGTTAAGAGGGGCTTTGTTAGAGGTATTTAAGACCATGAAGGCAGTTGATACGTAATGACTGGGTCATGCTTTCCTTTAAATTACACATGACTCTGCCTCAGATAATAGTGCAAAAGGCCTAGTCTCAATTTGTGTTTTACGCCAGGCCCTGTTGGAGTAAGTGCACTGATGCATACATCTGTTCACATTAGACAAAACCGTCTCCCTGTTTGTATCATTCGAGCCACGGAAAAGGTTATTTAGCATTAAACTGTCAATATTACGCTAGATGTTGTGTATCTCAGTCTCTCTATCTGTCTATCCATCTAGCTGCGTACCTGTCTATTTGTCTGTCAGTCTATCTATCTATACTTCGAACCATCCATCTCGTAATTTCAGATCATCTATTACCGTTAACATTTCTTGATGCTGACGTCTTTTTCGAGCTCTTGTGTGGCAAGTGCCTATTCAGATTCCAAAGTGAGTTTAGCTGCCCTCAGAATTCAGTTCGAAAGTAGATTAAATCACATGGAGAATAAAGGACATCGACCCACCATTCTCTCTGTTTGTTGACAAGTGATCACTTGTGCGTCACTGGTGTGTGTGATGATCTGTGCAAGAGACGGTGAAAATGTAACTGTACTTACACCTGACGTGAGGATAATCAATCTGTAATTCTCTCACTTGGAAAGGAATGTAACACTTTCCACTCTCAATGAAATTCAATAAAAAAATAATAATTTGTTTCTGTTTCCATTGTCTTGTGCTGCATGTTAACTTCACTATTTCCTCACCAGTTTCCAATACGTTTGCCATGATATAATTCAATGTTTACTGGCGCGGGTAAAGTATTAGCTGAACAGAAACATGGTATAGGGCAGTCATAACTGAGAAGGGGCCCACTTTAAAATATAAAGACATATATTTTCCGGTGCAATTTTAACAGAAACAATAGTGTAAAACATTATAAATAGAGATAGGTTGCAGTGCAGTAACAACACAGTCAGGACCCAGGGTAATATTAACACATACATTCTCTAGTACAGTAATAACTGAGACGTGGTCGAACGCGATTTATACAGACACGGGGTAGGGTTCACTAATAACTGAAACAGAGCGTTATATAATATAAATAGAGAAATGCTCTAATGTAGTAATAACTGATTCGGGGGCCGGCCTGAAACAGAGGCTTGATTAGCACAGAAATAACTGTGTCAGAGCCTTGTGTAATAAAAATACAAATACCAGATAATGTATCCATAAATTTCACAGGTTTCAGCAAAACTAAAACTGTGACTTGAACTCAAAGAGTAATAATTGCGGCAGGATCTGGTGTGATATAAAGTGAACTAGTTGCTAGAGAAATATTTCTCCTCATCGCCCGTTTACAAATCTGCCTATATATATATATATATATATATATATTTGAAGCTATGATCAATGGATATTGACACAATGAACAGAAGGAATTGGTTTTCTCTGCTAATTCTCTCAAAACCTTTCATCATCTTGGAAATAGCGATTAGGTTTCTGCTTAATCTTCTTTATCACAAGCAGAATGCTCCCAATTTGTCCAATTTATTGTTGTTACTAAGGACCATTATCTTTGTTAGCAAACTGGTTACCCTCCTCTGTACACTTTCTGAGACCTCAACACACTTCATAGGATCTGAAAATCACAGATATGTGCGGCACAGAAATAGGCCATTCCGCACACCCTGCCCATAATGGCCTGAAATGAAGTATCGAGTCTAATCCCACTTCCCAGCTTTTGCTCCAGGGCCCTTGAGGCTATAGTACTTCAAGCAAACATCCAAATATATTTTGATATGTGATGAGGGATTCGGTCTGGAACACCATTTTATGCAGTGAGTCCGAAACACCATTAAACACTCCTCAGGATAGACACGAGACAGTTCAGACGCAGAGTAAAGCTGCCTCTACTTTGGTAAATTCCGGGGTGAGGCAGAGTAAAGCTCTCTCTAAACTATTCCACCAAACACTCCCAGGACATGTATAGCGCGGGATTGACACAGGACCCTCTACATGATTCGATCGAATGCTCCCAAGAATGGTGCAGCAGTATCAGATGCAGAAAAAAGATCCCTCTACAATGTCCCATATACCATTCACAGGAAGGCATAGGAATGTTAATTTGCAGAGGACTGCTCCCTTTAGACTGTCCCGTTAAATACTCCCATGTTGCTGAGTGCACCAGACACATTTTAGAGTTAAGTTCCTTCTGCGAACAGCCAGCTATTTGGTTAAAAGTCAATGAATAGGGCTGAGATTAAACTTTGGTAAGATACTGACTTCATGTTATGAGTTACAGACGCTGACCCATTAATGAGAGGCCAGACACGGCCGGGATAGGGGAGAAAGGGATACAGAGCGGGAGAGAATTTTTTTTTTTTTTTTTTTGTAAAAATATACTTTATTCATAAAAAATCTTCAATCACATTCAAAACCATTTCAAAAACAACATTACAAGGGTACAATCCAGGTTAAACTTTTACAACATGTATCACCAGGTGCATCAGTACAAACAATATTACAATCATTTACAGCCTTTCATTTTGATCTGTACAGCCCGAGGGGCTCTAAACAGTTCCCAGTCTCTCGGTGCGCTGTGGTAGAAAGGTCTTAGACAGCGACCCTTCCCCATTGCGCCTTTGCGGCAGCTGCCCCAAGCTTTAGTGCGTCCCTCAGCACGTAGTCCTGGACTTTGGATTGTGCCAGTCCGCAACAATCGGTCGGGGACAACTCTTTGTGCTGGAAGACCAACAAGTTTCGGGCAGACCAAAGCGCGTCTTTCACCGAGTTGATGATCCTCCAGCTGCAGTCGATGTTTGTCTCGGTGTGTGTCCCTGGGAACAGCCCGTAGAGCACAGAGTCCTGTGTCACAGAACTGCTCGGGATGAACCTCGACAGCAACCACTGCATCTCTCTCCAGACTTTCTTTGCAAAGGCACAATCCACAAGGAGGTGAACAACGGTCTCTTCCCCACCACAGCCACCTCGAGGGCAACGTGCAGAGGGGGTGAGACTCCTGGCGTGTAGGAAGGATCTGACGGGGAGGGCCTTTCTCACCACCAGCCAAGCCACGTCTTGGTGCTTGTTGGAAAGTTCTGGCGATGAGGCATTCTGCCAAATGACTTTGACAGTCTGCTCGGGGAACCATCCCACAGGGTCCACCCTCTCCTTTTCCCTCAGGGCCTCTAGGACGTTACGTGCTGACCACTGCCTGATGGACTTGTGGTCAAAGGTGTTTTTCTGCATAAATTTTTCCACCAAAAATATGGAACGCTTCACGAATTTGCGTGTCATCCTTGCGCAGGGGCCATGCTAATCTTCTCTGTATCGTTCCAATTTTAGTATATGTGCTGCCGAAGCAGAGCGGGAGAGAATGCAGGAAACTCCGCAAACACATTTTCAATTCTACTATATACCTGATCAATGGAGGCTTCGCCAGTTTTGAACACAGATATCACCTTTACATAGTTATCCTATAACTTAGAGAAATGTTCCAAAAATTAATCATTACTGGAATCCTTTGTGTGATTTGCATTTTTCTCTGTTGTTATTTCTATGTTCTGTTGGTGGGGAAACATATTGTATTTCTGTCGCTCAATATTCTATTCTGAGATTTCTATTTCTGTGTTTATTTACATAAACGCCTCACTGGTTTCTAAGTGGTGTTCACGGCAGCAGAATCAGATCAACAGTCACTTATTGATTATGTTCAGCTCAAAACAAGTTTATTTTAAGAATATTCACAGATGGTATAAGAAATGAACACAATTATCAGAAAACCATTTGGTACAGATGTTATTTATTTTAAACAAAAGAAGCCATTAAATTTTTAAAAAATGTTTCTGTAAATTCTGCTGCTTAAATCAATTAACCATTTCTGAGCAGCTTGATATTCGGCTGAATATCGATTGGTGGAAGGACTAACCCCTTTCACGTAAACATGTGTGAATAATGAACAGAGAAATGGTCTATAATCACGTTCATCTCAGACTTTCTAACACATCAGCACGTGTGTTTTGAAATGTTCACTTTTAGTAAAATCTTTTTGATTATAGAGCACATTTCACCATCTCAGGATGTCCCAAATCACATATCTCATTAACCTTATTCATGTACATTATTTCGAATTATAATCTCTTCTGTCACGTTGGAACTACAGGAGGCAATTTGTGCACAGGAAGCTCCCACCAACTGAGATGTGATAAAAGCCCAGATCAGCTGTTTATTAGTGATGTTAGTTGCGCATTAAATATTGGTCTACGATACCCCTGCTCTGTAAAATAGGGTCAGCGGAGATTGATGCTGAGTATTTCCAGATTTTCTGGCCTTATCTTAGATTGAGAACATCCGTAATAGTTTACAAAGCTTTGACCGTTGTTTTTATTTGTTCTTTTGTTGTGAACGTCGCAAGCAAGGCCAGCCTTAACTGTCCATCCACTAGTACCCTTGAGAAGGTGGTGGGGAGCCGACATCTTGAACAGCTGCAATTTGTGCCATGCACCTCTTATTTGACTTTCCAGGAAGTGCTTTGACCCAACTAAATGGCCTTCTGGGCCATTCCAGGAGCAGTTAAGAGTCAATCACGTTGTTGTGGTGCTGGAGTCTCGCGTAGGCCAAGCTGGTAAGGGTAAGATTTCCTCCCCGAATGACATTAGTAAACTAGTTGCAACTTCATGACAATTAGGTTGTTCGATTATTAATGCAATGAGTAATTTTATTCCAGTTTCGGTTTGAATGAATTAAATGAATGAAAATCCCGCCAGCTGACGTCGTGGCATTTAAATCATGTCTCTGGAGCATTTCTGATCTTCTCTGTATTACCACCCCAGTTAATTTACCTCGATGCTGCTATTCCCTAAGACTGAGATGACATTACCAACGCCACATCGGAAGGATCACTCCACTGACCATGCTTCAAACCTGCAGTTATGGCTCTGAATAAATTCATATGGAATCGAAACGTTAACTCTGTTTCTCTCTCCTCAGACCCTGCCATGCCTGCTGAGTTTTTACAGCACTTTCTGTTTTTAGTTCAGTAGTAGTTACTGTCCATGTATGAGAGCCATTAATGCAAGGCATTGGACATGTTGCAGTTGCTGTTTTGAAATTATAGCATTTGGTTCTATGTATCTAAAGTTCTGGAGCAGGCTCCAGTCTTACACACATCAATTTAGTTGTAAGGCATCCGTTGCCTTGTAGCCCCGTGTCTTCGCCTGACCCTGTTGTAACAGTGCGCTGTATTTCCACTGGGCCCATATAACAGTGTCAGCGATTGCTAAATGCTCATTTTGAAGCAACAAGACAGAAGATTTCCTGGAACTTAAGTTTGCACTGGCCCTCACTCTTTGCACAACAAGAAACTGGGATTTCTCTCCTCATCAAAGAGAATCTTAGGATAGGTTTATCAGAAAAAGTCCAACGTGTGAGGGGTGTTTTTGAATATTTGAGGAGAAGCTGTTCCACTGGCAAATGGATCAGTGATCCTGGGGCTTATATTAATTCGATATCAATACACTGATTATTTGCACAGTAAGATGTTTCTAATGATGTAACACTAAACCCTATATCTCTTTATAATACACTAGGTTATGTGTTCATTATAAATTCATTACTCTCTGTCCCTTTCAATATGCTGCAAAGCCCTGCATCAATTGTTTCCTCACTAGATTTATCCCAGGTTGATTTACACTCGGTGCTGTGTCAGCGATTATCGCTTTAGGCCCTGCCTCAATTTTATTAAACTGGGCCCAGTATCAGTAATCCTGTTCTGTAGCAGTTGATATTAACCTATACCATTTACCAGTAATCACTACACTAGATCCTGCCTCTGTTTATATGAAAACAGACTTTGTGTCAGTAATCACTCTAATATTCCCTACCTAAGTAGATATTAATCCATACCTTGTATCAGTAACTACTGAAAGAGACGGTGTCCCAGTTCTTATTAATACAAACCTTGTATTAGTAATCACTGTAAGAGACCCTGCCTCAGTTGATAGTAATCAATACCTTGTATCAGTAATCACTGAAAAAACCCTGACTCCATTTATATCAATATAGACCTTGTCTTGTTAATCACTGGAATAGACCCTTTCTCAGTTAATATCAGCCAAGACTGTGTATTGGTTATCACTGTAATAGACCCTGTATCAGTTTATGTTAATCATTACCATGTATCAATAATCACTATAAAATACCATTTCTCAGTTTATATAAATATAGATATTTGTATTGGTAATTGCTGTAATAGAGCCTGTCTCAGTTTATATTAATCCATGCCTTGTATCGGTAATCACTTGAATAGACCCTGTCGCAGTTTATATTAATGCAGATATTGTATTGGTAATCACTTCAATAGGCCCTGTCTCAGTTTATATTAACCTGGACCCTGTATCAGTGATCATTGTAATAGACTCTGTATCAGTTTATATTAATTGGGACCATGTATCAGTAATCATTGTAATAGAGCCTGCCTTAGTTTATATTAATCCAGGCCCTGTATCAGTAATTAATGTAACTGACCCATTCTCAGTTTATATTAATGCAGGACTCATGTCAGTAATCACATTAATAGACCCTTTCCTGTTTATCTTTATCCATACAATGTATCAGTAATCACTGTAATAGGCCCTGCCTCAGTTTATATCAATCCAGGACCTGTGTCAGGAATTATTGTACTAGACCCAGTCTCAGTTTATATTAATCCAACACCATTAATCCAGTGATCATTGTACTGGACCGAGTCTCAGATTATATCAATGCAGACCCTGCAGCAGTAGTCACTGTAATACATGCTGTCTCAGTGAACACCAGTCCAGACCTTATATCACTAATCACTGTATTAGACCTTGTGTCAGTTTATATTAATCTAGACCCTGTATCAGTAATCACTGTAATACACCATGACTCAGTTGACATTAATCCATATTTTGCATCAGTAACCACTGGAAGAGACCTTGCCTCACTTGATATTAATCCACACATTGTATCAGCAATCACTGAAAGAGATTCTGCTTCACCTTATATTAACACAGATCTTGTATCAGTGTTCAATGTATTCGACCCTGTCTGTGTTTATATTAACCTATGCCCTGTATCAGAAATCACTGTACTACACCCAGTATCAGATTATATCAACTCAGACCCTGTATCAATTGTCGCTGTAATACACCCTGTCTCAATTTACACCAGCCCAGGCCTTGTATCAGTAAACACTATAATAGACTCTTTCTCATATTATATTAACCCATGCCTTGTATCAGTAATCACTGTAATGGACCCTGCCTCAGTTGATACTAATCCATACCTTGTATCAGTAACCATTGAAAGAGACCCTGCCTCAGTTTATATTAATACAGGCCATGTATAGTAATCACTGAAATAGACCCTTTATCCATCTACATGAATCCATACATTGTAACAGTAATCATTGAAATAGGCCTTCCCTCAGTTTATATTAATCTAGGCCCTGTATCAGTAATTACTGTAATAGACCCTACCTCAGTTGATGTTAATCCATGCCTTGTATCGGTAACCACTAAAAGAGACCCCGTCTCCGTTTATATTAATACAGACATTTTATCATTAGTCGCTGTGTAAGACCCTCTCTAGGTTTATATCAATCCAAACATTGTAACAGTAATCACTGTAACAGACCCTGTCTCTGTTGATATTAATCAATGCATTGTATCAGTGACCACTGAAGTAGACCATGACTCAGTTTATATCAATACAGGCTTTGTGTTGGTAATCACTGTAATAGATCATGTTTCTGGTTATCTTAATCCATACCATGTATCAGTAATCATTGTAATATACTGTTTCTCAGTATATATAATCCCCAGACCCTGTATCAGTAATCATTGGAAAAAACCCTGTCTCAGTTGATATGAATCCATAACTTGTATCAGTAGTCACTGTAATAAACCCTGTCTCAGTTTATGTCAATTGATACCTTGTATCAATGATAACTTTAAAAGGCCCTGCCTCAGTTGATATTAATCCATACCTTGTATCAGCAAACAATGTTAGAGACCCTGTCTCAGTTTACATTAACACAGACCTTGTCTCAGTAATCAGTGTAAAAGACCCTGACTCGGTTTATATCAATCCATACATTGTTACAGTAATCACTGTAACAGACCCTGTCTCTGTCGATATTAATCAATTCATTGTATCAGTGATCACTGAAGTAGACCCCGACTCAGTTCATATTAATACAGACCTTGTCTTGGTCATGACTGGGATAGACCCTATCTCAGTTTATATCAATCCAGGCCTTGTATTGGTAATCACTGTAATAGACTCTGTCACAGTTTCTTTTAATACATACCATGTGTCAGTAATAAATCTAACAGCCCTTGTTTCACTTTGTTTTAATCCAAACCTTGTATCAGTAATCATTGGAATAGACCATGTCTCATTTTATATTAATACAGACCTTGTATCATTAATCACTGTAAAAGACCCTATCTCAGTTTATATCAATCCATATATTTTAACAGTAATCACTGTACAGAACCTGCCTCTGTTGATATTAATCAATACATTGTATCAGTAATCACTGAGGTAGATGCTGACTAAGTCTATTAGCACAGACCTGGTCTCGATGATGACTGGAATAGACCCTGTCCCAATTTATATCAATCCAGACCTTGTATTGGTAATCAATAAAAGAGACCCTGTCTCTATTTACCTTAATCTAGAGCATGTATCAGTAAGAAATGTAACAGATCCTGTCCCAGTTTATTTTAATCCATACTATTTATCTGTAATTACTGTGATAGGCCCTGTCTCTGTTTATATTAATAAGGACATTGTATTGGAAATTACTGTAATACAACCTTTCCCAGTTTATATTAATTGACAACTTGTATCAGTAATCGTTATAATCAACCCCGTCCCATTTTTAATTAATCCATACCATGTATCAGTAAAAACTGTAACAGACCCTGTCTCAGTTTTTATTATTCCAGGCCCTGTATCAGTAATCACTGTAATAGGCCTTGTCTCAGTTGATATGAAACCATAACTTATATCAATAATCACTCTTATGGACCCTGCCTCGGTTTACATTGATCCATATGTTGCATCAGCAATCAATGTAATAAACCCTGTCTCAGTTTATGTTAATGGATACTTTTTATCAGAAATCACTGTTATAGACCATGTCCCAATTTATATTAACCTAGACCCTGTATCAGTAATCAACATAAACCCTGCCTCAGTAGGTATTAATCCATAACTTGTATCAGTAAACACTTTTAGAGAACCTGTCTCAGTTAATATTAATGCAGACTTTGCCTCAGTAATCACTGTAAATGTCTCCATTGATATTATTCAATGCCTTGTATCAGTAATCACTGAAGTAAGCCCTGACTTAATTTATATTAATCGAGACCCTGTATCAGTAATCACAGTAATAGAGCCTGACTCAGTTGATATGAATCGATACCTTGTAACAGTAATCAGTGTAATGGACCCTGTCTCCGTTTATATTAATACAGACATTGTGTTGGTAATTACTGTAAAATACCCTGTCTCAGTTTATGTTAATTGATACCATGTATCAGTCATAAGTGCAATAGACCCTGCCTCAGCTTATATGAATCCACACCTTATATCAGTAATCGCTGTAACAGACCTTCTCTCAGTTATTATTCATCTAGACCCTGTATCAGTAATCACTGATTGACCCTAGTTGATAATAATCCACATGTTGTAACAATAATCAATATAACAGAAGCTGTCTCAATTGATATTCGCCAATACCTTGTACCAGTAATCGGTGAAGTAGACCCTGACTCAATTTGTATCAATCCAATTCTTGTATTATTAATCACTGTAATAGACCCTGCCTCAGTTGATATTAATCCATACGTTCTATCATTAACCACTGAAAGAGACCCTGTCTTAAAATATATTAATACAGGCCTTGTATCATTACTCACTGCAAAAAAAAACCTGTCTCGTTTTATATCAATCCATACATTGTAACAGTAATCATTGTAACAGACTCTGTCTCTGATGATATTAATCTTTACCTAGTATCAGTAATCACTGAAATAGAAGCTGACTCAGATTATATTAATGCAGATCTTTTCTCGATAGTGACTGGAAAAGACCCTGTCTCAGTTGATGTCAATCCAGGCGTTTGCATTGGTAATCACTGAAAGAGACCCTGTCTCTGTTTACCTTAATCTAGACCATGTATCAGTAATAAATGTAACAGACCCTGTCTCAGTTTATTTAAAATCATACCATGTATCAGTGATCACTGTAATAGACCCAGTCTCAGTTAATATCAAAACGGACATTGTATTGGTAATTATTGTAATAAATCCTGTCTCAGTTTATATTAATTCATATTTTGTATCAGTAATCACTGTAATAAACCGTCTCATTTTTTATTCATCCATGCTATGTATCAGAAATCACTGCAATAAAACCTGTCTCAGTTTATATTAATCCAGATTCTGTATCAGTAATCACTGTGATAAACCGTGTCGTTTTTTTTTATCAATCCATACCTTGCATCAGTAATCACAATAAAAGGACCTGCTCACTTTATGTTAATGCAGACAATGTACTGGAATTACTGTAATAGACCCTGCCTCAGTTTATATTAATCCATACGTTGTATCAGTAATCACTGTAATAAACCCTGTGTCATTTAATGTTAATTGGTACATTGTATCGATAATCACTGTAATAGACCCTGCCTCAGTTTATATTGATCCATAAGTTGTATCAGTAATCACTATAATAAACCCTGTCTCAGTTTATATCAACCTAGACCCTATATCAGTAATCAATGTAATAGTCCCTGCCTCAGTTGATATGAATCCATCTCTTGTATCAGCAATCACTGTAATAGAACTTCTCTCAGTTTATACTAATCTAGATCCTGTATCAGTAATCATTGCAATAGACCCTGCCTCAGTTTATATTAATCCATAGCTTGCATTCAGCAAACACTGTTAGAGACCCTGTCTCAGTGTATATTAAAACAGACCTTGTATTGGTAGTTGTTTTAATAGACCCTGTCTCAGTTTATATAAATCTAGACGCTGTTTCAGTAATCACTGTTATAGACCCTGTCTCAATTTATATTAATACTGACCTTGTCTCAGTAATCACTGCAACAGACCCTGTCTCAGTTGAAATTAATCAATACCTTGTATCAGTAATCACTGAAGTAGACCCTGACTCAGTATAGATCAATCAAAGCCTACTAGTGGTAATCACTGTAATAGAACCTGCCTCTGTTTATATTAATTCAGACTCTGTATCAGCAATCACTGTAACAGACGCTGTCTCAGTTTATTGTAATCCATACCATATAACAGTAATCACTGTACTGGACCTTGTCTCAGTTTATATTAATACAGACCCTGTATCAGGAATCACTCTAATAAGCCCTGTCTCAGTTGATATGAATCCATATTTTGTATCAGCAATCACTGTAATAGACCCTGACTCAGTTCATATTAATACAGACATTGTATTGGTAATTACTGTAATTGACCCTATCTCAGGTTATGTTAAACCAAAACTTGCATCAGTAATCAATTTAATAGACTCTGTCTCAGTTTATAGTAATTCAGACCTTGTATCAGTAATCAGTGTAATAGACCCTGTCTCAGTTCATATCAATACAGACATTGTATTGGTAATTACTCTAATAGAACCTGTCTCAGTTTATATTAGTTGATAACTTGTATCAGTAATCACGGAAATAGACTCTGTCCTGAGTCCATATCAACCTAGATCCTGTATCAATAATCATTCTGATAGACTCTGTTTCCATTTATATTAATCTAGACCCTATATTAATAATCACTGTAATAGAACCTGTCTCAGTTTATATTGATATAGACTGTGTACTGGTAATTAGTCTAATATACTCTGTCTCAGTTCATATTAATCTAGGCCCTGTATCAGTAATCACTGTAATAGACCCTACCTCAGTTAATATGAATCCATGCCTTGCATCAGGAATTACTGTATTAGGCCTTCTCTCAGTTTATATTAATCTTGACCCTGTATCAGTAATCATTGTAATAGGCCCTGTCTCAGTTGATATAAATCCATGCTTTTTATCAATGTTCATCTTAATGGACCCTGTCTCAGTTGATATTAATTCACGCCTTGAATCAGTAACCTGTCTCCGTTTACATTAATACAGACCTTATGTCAGTAATCATTGTAAAAGACCCTGTCTCCATTTATATCAATCCATACATAGTAACAGTAATCATTGCAACAAGCTCTGTCTCAGTTGATATTAATCAAAACCTTGTATCAGTAATCACTGACGTAGACCCTGACTCAGTTGATATTAATACAGACATTGTATTGATAATTACTGTAATTGACCCGATCTCAGGTTATGTTAAACCAAAACTTGTATCAGTAATCAATTTAATAGACTCTGTCTCAGTTTATAGTAATTCAGACCTTGTATCAGTAATCAGTGTAATAGACCCTGTCTCAGTTCATATCAATACGGACATTGTATTGGTAATTACTGTAATAGAACCTGTCTCAGTTTATATTAATCGATGACTTGTAATAGTAATCACTGAAATAGATGCTGTCCTGAGTGAATATTAACCTAGATCCTGTATCAATAATCATTCTGATTGACACTGTCTCCATTTATATTAATCTAGACCCTGTATCAGTAATCACTGTACTAGACCCTGTCTCAGTTTATATTGATACAGACTGTGCATTGGTAATTAGTCTAATAGACACTGACTCAGTTTATATTAATCTAGACCCTGTATCAATAATCATTGTATTAGACCCTGTCTCAGTTTATGTTAATCTAGACCCTGTGTCAATAATCATTGTAGTAGACCCTGTCTCAGTTTATATTAATCTAGACCCTGTATCAGTAATCACTGTAATAGACCCTATCTCTGTTAATATTAATCCATGTCTTTTATCGGTAAACATTGTATTAGGCCTTCTCTCAGTTAATATTAATCTTGATCCTGTATCAGTAATCATTGTAATAGGCCCTGTCTCAGTTGATATAAATCCATGCCTTGTATCAGTAACCACTGTTAGAGGCCCTGTCTCTGTTTACATTTATACAGACCTTATCTCAGTAATCATTGTAAAAGACCCTGTCTTGGTTTATATCAATCCATACATTATAATAGTAATAATTGCAACAGACCCTGTCTTAGTTGATATTAATCAAAACCTTGAATCAGTAATCACAGTAATATACCCTGTCTCAGTTTATATTAATAGAGATCTTGTATTGGTAATTATCCTAATAGACCCTGCCTCCGTTTATATTGACCTATACCCTGTATTAGAAATCAATATAACAGGCCCTGTCTGAGTTTTTTTTAATCCATACCATATATCAGTAATCACTGCAATAGACCCTGCCTCAGTTTATATTAATCAAGACCCTGTATCAGTGATCACTGTAATAGGCCGTGCCTCAGTTTATATTAATCCATAACTTGTAACAGTAATTACTGTAATAGACCCTGTCGCAGTTTATATTAATCTAGACCCTGTATCATTAACCATTGTAATTTAACCTGCCTCAGTTTATATTAATCTAGACCCTGCCTCAGCTTATATTAATCAAGACCCTGTATCATTAATCATTGTCATTGAACCTGTCTCAGTTTATATTAATCTAGACCCTGCATCAGTAATCAATGTAATTGACCCAATCTCAGTTGATATTAATCAAAACATTGTATCAGCAATCACGTCAGTTGACCCTGACTCAGTGCATATTATTACACAACTTGTTTCGGTACTCACTGGAATAGACCCTGTCTCATTGTATATCCATCCAGACCTTGTATTGATAAACACTTTAATAGACCCTGTCCCTGTTTACGTTAATCTAGACCACTTTTCAGCAATAACTGTAACTGACCCTGTCTCCGTTTATATTAATCTGGACCCTGCATCAGTGATCACTGTAATAGATACTGTATCAATTGATATGAATCCATACCTTGCATCATTAAGCACTGTAATAGACCCTGTCTCAGTGTATATCAATCCAGACATTGTATTGGTAATCACATTAATAGACACTGTCGCTGTTTACATTAATCTAAACCATTTTTCAGCAATAACTATAACTGACCCTCTCTCAGTTTATATTAATTGAGACCCTGCATCAGTGATCACTGTAACAGACGCTGTATCAATTGATATGAATCCATACCTTGCACGAGTAAACACTGTAATAGACCCTGTCTCAGTTTATATTAATACAGACATTGTTGTGGTAATTACTGTAATAGACCCTGCCTCAGTTTATGTTAATCTGAAGACTTGTATCTGCAGTCACTATAATAAGCACTGTCTCAGTTTATATTAATCCTTACTTTGTATCAGTAATCACTGTAATTGGCCTTGTCCCAGTTTATATTAAGACAGACGTTCTATTGGTAATTTCTGCAATAGACCCTGTCCTTAGTCTGTATTGATCCAGAATCCGCATCAATAATCATTGTGATTGACCCTGTCTCCATTTATACTAATCTAGACCGTGTATCAGTAAGCACTGTAATAGACCCTACCTCAATTGATATTAATCCATACCTTGTATCAATAACAACTGTTAGATAGCCTGTCTCAGTTTATACTAATACATTCATAGTATTCTGTAATTAATGTAATACACCCTGTCTCAGTTTATGTTAATCCATTACTTGTATCAGTAATTAATCCAATAGACCCTGACTCAGTTTAGATTAATCTAGACCCTGTATCAGTAATCACTGCAATGGACCCTGCCTCAGTTCATATTATTCTAGTCCATATATCAGTAATTACTGTAACAGACTCTGACTCAGTTATATTAACCTAGACCCTGTATTAATAATCACTGTAATAGACTCTGTCTCAGTTTATATTAATCTAGACACTGCATCAGTCATCACTGAAAAGGACCTTGGCTCAGTTGATATTAACCGACACCTTGTATCAGTAACCACTGTAATAGAAACTGTCTCAGTTTATATTAAAGCAGACCTTGTCTCGGTAATCACAGTAAAAGACCCTGTCTCAGTTGATATTTATCAATACCTTGTATCAGTAATCACTGAAGTCGACACTGACTCAGTTTGTATCAATCCAAGCCTTGTATTGGTAATTACTGTAATAGACCCTGTCTCAGTTTATATTAATCCTTAATTGTATCAGTAATCACTGTAATATGCCCTGCCTCAGTTTAAATTAATCTAGACCATTTATCTTTAAAACTGTAACAGACCCTGTCTCAGTTTATGTTAATGCATGCCATGTATCAGTAATCACTCTAATAGACCCTGTCCCAGTTTATATTAACCCAGACACTGCATCAGTGATCAGTGTAATAGACCTTGTCTCAGTTGATATGAATCCATTCCTTGTATCAGTAATCAATGTAATAGACCCTGTCTCAGATTATATTAATCCATACCTTGCATTGGTAATCACTGTAATAGTCTCTGCCTTAGTTTAATTTGATCTTGACCCTGTATCAGCAATCACTGAAATGGACCCTGACTCAGTTGATATTAATCCATATCTTGTATCAGTAATCACAGTAATAGACTCTGCCTCAGTTTATATGAATGCAGACCTTGTTTCAGTAATCACTGTTACAGACCCTGTCTCAGTTGCTATTAATCAATACCTTTCATCAGTAATCACTGAACCTGACCCTGACTTAGTTTATATCAATCCATATCTTGTATCGGTAATCTCTGTAATAGACCCTGTCTCTGTTCATATTAATCTAGACCCTGTAATAGTAATCATTGTAACAGGCCCTGTCAGGTTATTTTAATCCATACCATATACCAGTAATTTCTGTAATAGGCCTTGTCTCAGTTTATATTAATCCAGACCCTGTATCAACAATCACTGTAATTGGCTCTGCCTCAGCCTCAGTTAATATGAATCCATACTTGTATCAGTGATCATTGTAATAGACCCTGTCTCAGTCTGTATTAATACAGACATTGTATTGATAATTACTGTGATATACCCTGTCTCAGTTTATCTTAATCCATAATTTGTATCAGTAATCACTGTAATATACTCTGTCTCATTTTATATTAATCTAGATCATTTATCATTAATAACTGTGACAGACCCTGTCTCAGTTTATTTCAATCCATACTATGCATCGTTAATCACTCTAATAGACCCTGTTTCTGTTTATATTAACCCAGACATCAGTGACAACTGTAACATACGCTGTCTCAGTTGGTATGAATCCATTGCTTGTATCAGTAATCACTGTAATAGACCCTGCCTCAGTTGATATGTATTCATACCTTGTATCAGTTATCTCTGTAATAGACACTGTCTCACTTTATATTAATACACATATTGTATTGTTCATTACTATAATAGACCCTAACTCAGTTTACGTTAATCCAAAATTTATATCATTCGTCACAGTGATAAGCACAGCCTCAGATGATATCAATCCATACCTTGTATCAGTAATCAGTGTAATAGACTCTGTCTCAGTTTACATTAATACGGACCCTGTATCAGTAATCACTGTGATAGACCATGTCTCAGTTTATATTAATACAGACATTGTATTGGTAATTACTGTAAAATACCCTTTCCTCTGTCTATATTAATATAGATCCTGTCCCAATAATCATTGTGATTGACCCTGTCTCCATTTATATTAATCTAGACCCTGTATCAGTAATCACTGTATTAGACCCTGCCTCAGTTTCTATGAATCTTTACCTTGCATGAGTACTCCCTGTAATAGATGCAGTCACAGTTTAAATTAATCTCGGCCCTGTATTAGTAATCAATGTAATAGGCTCTGTCTCCATTTATATTAATATCGGCCCTGTATCAGTAATCAATGGAATAGGCCCTGTCCCAGTTTATATTAATCGAGGCCCTGTATCAGTAATCATTGTAACAAACCCTTTCTTAGTTTATATTAACCAAGGTCCTGTATCCTGTATCAGTAATCACTGTAGTAGATACTGTCTCAGGTTATTTTATTCTAAGCCCTGTGTCAGCATTCACTGTAATTGACCCTGTCTCAGTTTACAGTAACCAAGGCACTATCTATAATTACTGCACAAGGCCCCTTCTCAGCTTATAAAACTCAGGGTCTGGTAAGTTATTAATGCACTAGACTGTATTTTAGTTAATACCAATCTTATCCCTGTCTCTGTGATCATAGCATGAGGCACTGCCTTGGTTCAGATTAATCTAGGCCCTAAATCAGTAATCACTGCACTATGTTCTGTCTCGGTATAAATTCATCCAACGACTGTTTCCTTCTTCTTAGTCATTCCATCAGGGTCGAGGATGACATACTGCCAGGCCACTTCGATATGTTCTGCTTTGGCTGTTAAGCCCAATGTGTCTTCTGCAGACTCTGCTGAAGATGGATGGACCGAGGACATTGCTTTAATGAACTCTTGCAGTGATCTTCTGGAACTGAGATAATTGAATTCCAACAACCGCAACCATCTTCCTCTGTGCAACATATGATAGCGACCAAAAGAGAGTTTCCCCCCTGATTCCCATTGACTCCAGTTTTGCAGAGGCTCCTTGATGCCACACTCTGACAGATGCTGCCTTGATATCAAAGGCAGTTGCTCTCACGTCACCTTTAGATTTTAGCTCATTTGTCCATGTTTGGACCAAGGCTGTAATAAAGTCAGGAGCTCATTGGCCCTGGCTTCATTTCCCTGAAGGGCATTAGTGGACTACAGCATTCCGAAATAAGCTTCATTGATTTTGGTTGCCCACAAACTACTGACCCCATGAGTTGGCAGATCTGTTCGACCTTTTCAGAGATGCTTTGAGCACATCCCTCAAGCACTCTAGTTGCCTCCTGCCACGATAGAGTTCCAAGTGTAAAAATGACTTTGGGAGTTTTGTGTTAGGCAGTCAAACAGCAGTGTCCACGAACCATATGTTCCACCCAGCAGAGCCGGTATTGACTGATGAGGGCCTCTCTGTTGGGCATGTTGGTTTGAGAGTGGACACTGCTGTTTAACTGCCTTTCCTCGCATTCGATTTGTAGAACATTCTAACGGAACCGCTGGTGTTAATTCTTCAGAGCTTAGAGGTGCCTACTCTACTTTGTCCAACTCTCCGAAGCATTTAGGTGCACAGAGATCACTGCTGCCCAGTGTACCATGGCCAGAGACTTGGGTTTGGAAGTCTAGTCCTCAAATACCCTGATCATCTGTCGGCCGAAGGCTGACCTGGCGCATTAGACTCAATGATTAATTTTGTCGCCTATTTCTGCCTTCTTAGAGAGGAGTCTCCGAAGAAATTGAAGAAGATCCACATTTTCAGGATCTTGCCAATGGGGGAGGTTTAGTGGTCTGGAGGCTGTTTGAAAGTGAGTCTTACCTTTCTTGGTGTTTAATGAAAAGCCATTTTTTTCATATCCTTCAAAGAAGGTGTCAGCAATGACCTGGAGCTTAGTTTTCAGTTAGTGCACACACAAGAGTCATCTGCTTACTGAAGCTCAATGAATGATGCTGGGAGAGTTTGGTTTTGTATTCAAGTTGGTGTAGGTTCAACAGTTTTCCATTGGTTCTGTAGCTTATCTCCACACGTGCGGGTAATCTGCTGGAGGGGAGGTGAATTATTACATCGAGAAAACAATGAGGAGAGGGTTGGTGCGATGACACAAGCCTGTCAGACCCCAGTTTTCACTGAGGTGGGGTCTGTACTGGTTGCGTTGGTGTGGATCAGGGCTTGCAATCCATCGGGGAACAGATGGAGGATGGTGAAACATTTCTGATGGCACCAAATTTGAGGGGATACTCCATATGTCTTAATCGTCGGCAGAGGAAAAGACATTTCTGATGCGGAACAAGTCCGTGTGCTGCTCCTGGCATTTCTGGTGGATTTGCCACACAGTGAAAACCTTTCGATGGGCGAAAATGTCACTGCGCCTCTCTAAAGAGCTCTGTGGTCATGGTAAGGGTGTGACAAAGCTGGATGCTTGCAATAATCTTCCTTCTGGAAGACAGCAATGGGGCTCCTTTCCAGTTACTGCAATCGGGCTTGTCTCTCTTCTTGAGTAGGCTCATGATAAGAGCATCCTTGAGGTCCCTCGGCATGCAGTCCCTTTCCCACTTGAGGGGTATGAGGATGTAAATCTATGTCAGGTGATGTATCGGTAATGACTGCACCAGATTCTGCTCTGTTCATTTTAACCCAGGCCCAGTATCAGTAATCACAGAACTTAACCGTCCCTTACTTTATCTCAACCTAGGTCTTGCATCAACAATCACTGCACTTGCCCCTGCCCCAGTTTATATTCACAAAGACTCTTAATCAGTAATTCCTTCACGAGGCACTGTCTCAGTTTATATTAATCTCTGCACAGTAACAGTCATCGCTGCACTAGGCACTGTCCCAGTTGATATCAATCTAGGTCCTTTATCAGTATAATCACTACACTTGACCATGCCTCAATTCATTTAAATCTAGACCCTGTTACACTAATCACTGCAACTAGACCTCGTCTCAGTTTATATTCATCCAGGGGCTTAGCCAGTAATTCCTTCACTCAGCCCTGTTTCAATTGATATTAATCTAGGCCCTTTATCGTCAATGACTGCACCAGGCCTTGCCTCAGTTGTTATTGATCAAACCCTGTATCATCAGCCAGTGCAATTGACCGTGTCTCCGTTTATATTGATCAAACCCTGTATCATCAATCACTGCCCCTAGGCGCAGTATGAAATTATTTTCCTCCAGATACTTTGTATGTAATGGCTGCAGTGGATTCTGCCTCAGTTTTACTGCTCTAGACAATGTCACTGTTACTGTTACAGCTGAACATACTTCATCTAATATTAAAATAGTCCATATCTCTATTTCTATTAAATTATGTTAATCTCGGTTATCACCTTCAAGCCGGAGTGCTTTTAAATTACACAAGGTTGTTCCTCGGTTAGACTGATCCAAACACTGTTTATGTTAACACCACACTAGGCCACAGCTCATTTAAGATTACACTAAACACCATCTCATAGACAGACAGACAGACAGACAGACAGACAGACAGACAGACAGACAGACAGACAGATAGATAGATAGATAGATAGATAGATAGATAGATAGATAGATAGATAGATAGATAGATAGATAGATAGATAGATAGATAGATAGATAGATAGATAGATAGATAGATAGATAGATAGATAGATAGATAGATAGGCAGGCTTCACGAAACACATTTAATCTCCCTCTCCCTCTGTCTGTCTGTCTGTCTCTCTCTCTCTCAACAGCTCAGCCACTTAACCTCTTTTCTTTTCAAAACAGCAACTCACTCACTTAAACTCTCTCAGACACAACCAAAATTGTTTAACCCCGCTCGCACACAGAGGCCATTTAACTCTCTTAAACCCTCTAGTCCCTTTCTCAGACAACACATGATCCATTTAAAACATTCTTTATCCGAAGAGTCATCCGTGAGGGATTTTTTTAGTTTTTATTTTTTTCTCCCAGTGATAATCCTTAATCCATCTCCACCTTCAATAAACATGCTACAAACAATAGAAACTCATATGTTTTGTTCTTTTATATGGGAATGGAGGTGAATGCCATGTTAAAACTAGGAACAATCTATGCTGTGCTTCTTGATGCTGTCAGAGTGAGTTCACCCTCACAGGCAGGAAGTCTGTTCATGGTGATAACATGAAACTGACGGCTGCTGTTTCATTCTCAGGTAACACCACTTCCTGTTTCTTTGCTGTTGGTTCCTAACCGCACATCTCACTTCACAGCAGAAAACAATCTGGTGGAAACATCTGTCAAGGCGGCCTATATCTGGCCACAGAGTCAGTGCAGAGTCACACAGATCATATTGCGGTGAGATTTACAAATGGGGCTGCTGTGATCTATTTCTATTTAGAGTTGCCATTCCAGGACATAACTGGATGTGTCTGTGGATCATTCACTGAACTTCCCCTGTTCTCTAAAGCCGGGAAATGACCACTTGCTCCCTTATATTTTGTGCCATTTCCTCTGTGTTACTTGTTGGCTTTATTTCTCAACTTATCTCTCTCACCGCCTCTTCCTTCTTTCTATTTTCCCTCGCTCTGTGTCAGTTCCGGCATCTCTCTCCATCTCTGCATCTCTTTCATACACATGTTCAAAATCATTAAGGGTTTGATGGAGTAAATAAAGAGAGCCCGATCAGCTGGCACAACAATCAGTGATCAAAGTAGACAGATTCAGATTAATTCAACTGGATGGTGAGATGAGAACTGATTTTTTTTAACACCGTGAGTTGTCATGAGCTGGAATGAACAACCTGAAATAATAGCAGAAGCGAATTCAACTTTGGAAAGAGAATACATACTTCAGAGCTTAAAAACTGCCGGATAATAGAAACATAGAACCATATAAAAGTTATGGTGCAGAAAGAGGCCATTCAGCCCATTGTGATTGCACTGGCCAAAGATAAAAGAAACTCGCTGCTCATTTTAATCCCACTTCCCAGTATCTGGTCCATAGCCTTGCAGGTTACAGCAGTTCAGGTGCAGATCCAGGTGTCTTTTAAGTGGGTTGACCGTTTCAACTTCAACCACCAACTTAGGCAGTGAATTCCAGATGTCCACCACCCTCTGGTTGAAAATGTCTTTCCTCATGTCCCCTCTAATCTGTCTACCAATCACCTTAAATCTTTTCCCCCTGATAATTGACGACTCAGTTACGAGAAACAACTCTTCCCTGTCTGCCCTACCTAGGCCCCTCATAATTTTGTACACCTGAATTAGGTCACCCCTTAGCCTTCACTGTTCTAAGGAAAACAGCCCTAGCCTATATAATCTCTCCTCATAGCTGCTATTTTCAAGCCCTGGCAACATTCTTGTAAATCTCCTCTAAGGTCTCTGCGAGCGATTATGTTTTCTGGTAACGTGGTGACCAGAATTGTACGCAAAGCTCCAGCTGTAGCTTAACCAGCGTTTTGTAGAGTTCCATTATTACATCCTTGCGTTTCTGTTCAATACCTCGCCCAATAAAGGAAAACATTCCATATGTTTTCTTGACCACCTTGTCCACCTGTTCCGCCAAGTTTTGGGGAGCTGTGAACATCCACCCCAAGGTCTCGCACTTCCTCAACCTCTCAATATCTTCCTCTTTATTGAGCATTCCTTTGCTTTTTCCCTCCCCCTCTCAAATGCATTAGCTCACACTTTTCCAAATTCAATTCCATTTGTCACTTCGCCTACTCAACCAAACCATTGATGTCATTTTGGAGTCAACATCTATTCTCTCCACTATCAAGTACATGGCAAATTTTTGCGTCAGCTGCAAATTTCCCAATCATGCCTCCCACATTTAAATTTAAGTTATTAATAAACACAACAAACAGCAAGAGCCCAGCACTGGGCGTTGTGGAAAAGCACTGGGAACCATTTCCCTTTCGCAGAAACATCCATTGACCATTACACTTTGTTTCCTGTCGTGAGACAAATTTGGATCCAGCATGCCACCTTCCCCTGTATATCCTGAGATCTCACTTTCCTGACCATTATGGGGAATGCAACTAATTGGACAGACCTTTAAAAGAGCCGACACAGGCACGATAACTTTAAGGACTTTTTCAGTGATTTTCTGCCTTTCTTTCTGTTTTTATGTATCTTCTTGTTGCAGTATCATTTCGGTATCTCCTCTGTCCTTTATTGGACCCAAATAAAATGTGATAATTACACAGTTTACCTGGTGGGCTAATCCTGCCGTCTGAAAGTGCCTGCACGTGTAATGCTGATAAATGTCAGGTATCTTTCAAGAGTTTATTTATAAACTTCAAGTGAATGTCACTGGATCGAACTCTGATTAGGAAATCACCACCTCCTGAATCTCTGTGGCACTGAATTTTGCCCTGGGGAAATTTTGCTATTTGACCTTTTCAGTCACAATGAGAATCAAACAGAAGATTGAAAATGTCGGTTTCTTTGAGCTGTCACATTCGGCCCGTGTGCCTCTGTGCAACCCCAAAACTGCAGGAAAATCTGTGAAGGAATAGATGCGTTTCTGTTCCTCTGACAGGTGCGTCAGTGTCAGCTCAGATATCAGAAACCTCTGCAGTCTCCATGTCCTCATTGCCTCCCCCTTGGATCTAACCATTCTTAGTCAGCAGGGGTCAGTCACACGGGCCATTGTCATGATATCTCCATGACTTTCTTATCACACAATTCCCTCCCACACTCATCATTGCATAGGAGCCTGCACTATGCTCAAAACACCATTGTTTCCTTCCAGTTTGCTTTACAATTACATTCGGATGTTATTTGCTCATCTATCTCGCTCAATGCAAGAGTACAAGCGGTAAAAACGACCTCTGTCATTCATACATTGCAGGCGGCCTCTGTGATCATTATTAAAACAGGCTCCAATCTGCCCGGGCCATGTAATCGTCACTTGTTTCATAAATCTAAATGGAAGAGTTTTGTTTTAGTGAACGCGCACGTCAAACGTGTGATTGTGTCGCAGGAACCCCTGCCTGGCTGGATAGGGACACTGTGCAGGATTGTTCTGTCTGCTATATTACCTCACAGATTCTGAGTATAAGAAAATATTGGGCAAAAGGATGTAAAGGCAATTAAACTTGAATTTACACTGACACCTGGAGAATCCACCCAGGTCATAGGGTCCAGTCTCTTTCTTTCATTCATTCACGGCAATGCGGGCTTCGCTGGCTGGGCCAGCATTTATTGTCCATCCCGTATTTCCCTTGAGAAGGTGGTGGTGAGCAGCCTTCTTGAACCACTGCAGTCCATATGGTGTCGGTACACCCGCAGTGTTGTTAGGGAGAGAGTCCTAGGGTTTTAACTGGAGGGAGACTGGAGCCCAAATATTCTGACTCAGGAGTGAGAGTGCTGCCAAATATTCAACACCGACATGACCTGTTCACAGTTCATATCGCAAACCTTATTCTATTCAGAGTTCAATGGTCCTTGATTCTGTTATTCGGCAAACCATTTGCAACGTTTTCGGAATCGCACGCACTAATGTATGACACCCTAACTTCGGTTTTGGCGCACTAGAGACCGATGGTGCTCTCAGCACACTGGATTCAGTGATGTGTTCAATAATACACTGCAACCTGCGGCTGTTAGTATTGGATGGAACACTGTCCTCGTTACACTAAAATTAAACAATGCCTTTGCTGTAATCGCACTGGACTCTGAGTCCATTCTTAGTGCATTGTCTCCTATTTCGGTAATTATTACACTCCACTCCCGCCACTGTTACAGCCAGAAAATAACCTGCTTCTCGATCCAATTTAATATACGCCTATTATTATGGGAACATTGTTCCCGTCTATTTTCAACAGTAACATGTTCCTAACATTCATGAATTTGACAGTCCTCACTTAGTGATACACTGGTACCTCTTTCGGAAATCATTGTGCAAAGTATTGTATTCATTATCATTAAACAAAGACTTGTTTCTGCTATCTTTACACTGGGACCTGTCTCTGCTATTAATGCAGTAGTACATATCTTTGTTTATATTACACCGGGTCCTGTCTCTGTTATTACCGCACTAGATTATCTCTGTTTCTATTACAACAGGCCCTATCTTTGTTGATACTTCACTAGCTCATATCTCTGTTTGTAATACATCGACCCTGCATCTATTTATGCTACAAAGGGCCTGAGTCATTCCATGGAATATGCAGCATAGGAGCAGAATATGCAGTGCAAAAAGGATTAGTGCAGTTGTAGTGGAAAGAGTGGAAGAAACACTCAAAGGTTGCAGAAACAAAAGAGTAAAAATTCCCTGGAGATCAAGGAATGTTTCAACCCTTTCCATCCCTCTGAGTAATAAATCATAGAATTACAGTTGTATTAACCTCACAACAGGTACAGTTTCAATTTGTCCACATTGCTTCCACAAATGATCACAGACTCATGGTATAGACAGGAGCTTCTGTAAGATGCTGATGTGATCATTTGCCAATAAACTGCCCTTATTCTCGAGGTGATGTAATCCACATTCCACCTGATCACCTGAGACAGATAACTCTAGCTGGGAAAGGACATAGGCAGTCTGAAATCACTTTATAAACAAGAGCACACAGCAGAATGGTTATTAACAAATAGTTACAATATTAAACGATCTTCAGTTGAAATACATGAATTGTTCTTTTTGGGGTGTTAACACATTCACTGAAGTTACAGAAAGACCGTGAGGTGTGTGTGTGTGTGTGAGGGAGAGAGAGATAGAGAGAGAGAGACGGACAGACAAACAGGCGGACAGTGAGTTATGCGCTGCATCAGATAGAGGGGCGAGAGAGAGATTGGTGATTGGCACCTTCATCTCAGTAACGAAATGGCCAGTATGCCATGATTTTCTACGCAATGGTACAGAGTAGAAAATGAGACCAATATTTTTTTTCTGCATTAAAAGATCGGCAGCCACAATTTGAATAAGAGAACATGAAATGCCAAAAAAATGGTGGCGGTAAATTATTTATCTTTGAGGAATTATAGTGCAAGTGTGAAGAATGATTCTCTTCATGAAAATATACAGAACAGGTGGCATATGATCAGTGATACTGTCGACTGTAATGAAACTGAATATCAGGCGCTGCATTGAATTGGCCGCCGATCTCATGCCGCCCATCTTTGGCCAAGGTTAGGGACCATTTTCTAGCTCATTACCTTTATTTATATTATCTCTCTATTTCACATAGACACAGCCTAGCGCAGTAATAACTCAGATTGGATCAAGCTTAATTTAAGCTAAGACATGGTCTACTGAAGTAGTAATAGAGATCGGGACTAGTGTAATATAAACAGAAAAGGGGTCTAGTTTAGCATTAAAAAGGCAGGGTCTAGTGCAGTAATAACTGCAACTGCATCTTCTGTAGCCTGTGAGACATGGTCTAGTAGAGTACAAACAGAGATAGGGCTAATGCAATATAAGCAGAGACATGTAGTAATGCTGCAACAACTAAAACAAAGCTTAGTGCTGTATATAGGGACCATTACTCCAGCGCAGTAAGAACTGGGACTATGCCGTATGTAATACAAAATGAGACATGGTTTACTTCCAGAACAACTGAGATGGGGCCAAACACTGATATAACTGAGGCAGGAACTGGTGTAATATTATGATAGGATCTATTTGGATATAAACCGAGACAGGGTCAGGTGCAGTAATACTGAGACAGGGAGGAGTGCACAAATTATTGCTACAACATCTTCAATAATATAAAAGGAAACTGGGTCAAGTTCAATAATTACTGAGACAAGGTCCAGCGTATTAGTAACAGACGTGGCCTTATGTAATATAATCACAGGCATGGTCTGCACTGCATACAAAAAGACAGGGTCTATTTCAATATAAACACATGCAAGGAAACGTCCAGCGGAATGTCAGCAGAGAGATGACCTAGATTGACATGAAGAAAGAGATGATCTAGTGTAACGTAAACAGAAATGTGATCTCGTGTATTATAAAGTGCAGCAGTGCTGGGTGCAGGAATAGATGAGGCAGTAGAGTGTGTAATTTAAACAGATACATGGACTGACGGAATAATAAAGGAGACAGAATCTAGTGTAAGGAAACTGACACAGGGTCTAGTGCAGTTTTACTTGATAAAGGACCTTGTGCAATATAAATTAAAATAAGACCTAGTGCAATCACTCCTAACCACGTACCTAGATTAATATCAATAGAAACATGGACAAGTGCAACAATGAGAGAGACATGGTATAGTACAATAGTAACAGAGAAAGGACATTGTGTGATATAAACAGAGAAATTGATATGCGCAGCATTAACTGTGAATTTTTCAAGTTTAGTATAAACGTGGCAGAGCAAAAAGTGAGACACAGCCTCGTGTGATGCAAACATGAGCATTTTCTGGTTTAGTATTAAAAGAGACAGGGCCAAGTTCAGTAACAATTGAGACATGACCTAATGTCATGTTAGCCGAGAGATGATTCTGTGCAGTCATAACTGAGAGAAGGTTTGATATAATAGAAAGAGGGCCCGGACCCGGTATATCAACAGAGATTGGGCTGAGTAAGGAAACAAATAAACATGACTTGCGGTAAAATGATCAGAAATATGAACCTGTGATATGATCAGAGACGGAGCCTAGTTTAATTTGAACAGAGATAAAGCCCATTCCGGTAACAATTGACACAATGACTGTTTAATGTAAAGCAACCTCGGCTTCACTGCCATCTGCTGGACAAACGTTGCTATAGTCAATGCCGCGTAAATGCCAATTTCAGTTCATGCTTGTGATACAAATCATTGAATCATGGAATGCTTGCAGCACAGAAGGAGGCCTGTAAAGCTTAGGAGATTTTGAGATATAAAACCATTTTAGTTAATATATCTACGTTCCGAATTCTTGATTTATATTAATGGAGTATTTAATTGTGCCTGATCTAAAAAGTTCCCAATAAGTGGTATTTATGGATCAAGTAGAATTTATGAAGCAATATTTTCAGGAACAGAGTTCCAAAGACTCACGACCCAGAGCGAGAAAGAAAAATCGCCTCATCTACGTTTTAAAGGAGCAGCGCCTTATGTTTAAACAGTGATCCCTGGTTCCAGATTCTCCCATAAGACAAAACATCCTCTGCACACCCTCGCTGTCAAGGACCCCCAGAATCTTACATGTTTCAACCAAGTCGCCTGTTACTCTTCTAAACTCCAGCCTAGCCTGTCTAATCTTTCCTCATAAAACAATCCGCCCACTCCAGGTATGAGTCTGGTAAACTTTCTCTGAACTGACTCTAACGCATTTACATCCTTCCTTAAATAAGGTGACCAAAACTGCACACAGTACTCCAGATGTGGTCTCACTAGTGCTTTGTGTAACCGAAGCATAGCATCCCTACTTTTTAATTCAATTCCACTTTCAATAAATGATAACTTTCTATTTACTAATTACTTGCTGTACCTGCATACTAATTACTTGCTGTACCTGCATACTACACTACCCTTTTGTGATTCACACACTAAGACATCCTGGTCACTGAATCTCAGAGCACTGCAATCTCTCACCATTTAGATAATATGTTTCTCTTTTATTCTTCCTGCCAAAATGGACAATTTCAAATTTCTAATATTATTCTCCGTTAGCCAGACCTTTGCCCACTCACTTTACCTATCTATGTCTTTTTGTAGCCTCCTTATGTCCTCTTCACAACTTACTTTCCTACCTATCTTTGTGTCATCAGCAAATTTGGCAACCATCTCTTCCATCCCTTCATGCAACTCATTTATGTAAATTGTAAAGAGATGAGGTCCAAGCATTGAGTCCTTTGGCACATTACTCGTTACACCTTGCCAACCTGAAAATTCCATTTATTCCTGTTAGCCAGCCAATCTTCTATCCATACAATATGTTACCCTATATACCATGGGCTTTTGTCTTCCGTAATAATCTTTGATGTGGCACTTTATCAAATGCCTTCTGCCAGCCTTACTGCAGTATATCCATCGTTTCCCATTTATCCACAGGCCATGTTACTTGCTCAAAATCATGCTGGCTCTCCCTGATTACCTTGAACTTATCAAAGTTATCTGATACAGCTTTTTTTCACAGTAGCTTCTAACTTTTTCCCCATAACAGATGTCAAGCTAACAGGCCTGCAGTTTCCCGCTTCCTGTCTCCTTCCCTTTTCTATCCCAAACTAAAGGGACCTCCGCTGAATCTAGTGAGCTTGGAAAAACATTAAAGCAATGCATCAACTATCTCACTAGCCACTTCTTTTCAGACCCCAGGATGACGTCCATCAGGACCCGGGTAGTTGTCAGCCCACAGCTCCAACTATTTGCTCAGTACCACTTCTCTGGTTATTGTAATTTTCCTGACTTCCTCCCTACCTTCCATTTCCTGATTTACAGCTGCCTCTGGAATGTTAATTGTATCCTCTATAGTAACTACTGATGCAAAGTACCTGTTCGATTCATCTGCCATTTCCGTGGTTTCCATTATCAATTCTTCAGACTCACTTTCTCTGTTGCGAACGCTCACTTTGATAACTCGTTTCTTTACAAAAAGTATTCATGGAAGCTCTTACTATCTGTTTTCATATTTGTGGCAAACTTTCTTTCTTATTTTATTTTATTCCCCTCCTTATTAAACTTTTAGTCATCTGAAGCTGTTCCTTCTCTTCTGCTCAATCTACTGGCATTCCACCTATCAATGCACAATCATATATTTGTTTTCTTTAACT
Organism: Cetorhinus maximus; assembly: GCF_964194155.1. Lineage (NCBI taxonomy): Eukaryota > Metazoa > Chordata > Chondrichthyes > Lamniformes > Cetorhinidae > Cetorhinus > Cetorhinus maximus. The sequence continues at coordinate 88,219 of NW_027596900.1, forward strand.
TAGGTACTCTCGTTCACCTTTCTAGTTAACCACGGATGGTGTGTCGTCCCCTGGACTTATGTTTTTACTCGCTGGAATGTATCTATCCTGTGTAACTTGATATATCCCCTGAAATGTTTACCATTACTTCTCTATTGACCTATCCCTTAACTTAATTTTCCAATTCACTTTAGTCAGTTCAGATTTCAAGCCCTCATAATTGCCCTCATTCAGCCTTAAAAACACAGTCTCGGACCCAGTCCTCTCTCCCTCAAACAGAATGTAAAATTCAATCATACGATGGTCACTACTACCGAGGGCCGTCTTCACTATGAGGTCATTAATTAAACCTATCTCATTGCACAATACCATGTCTGGTATAGCCTGCTCTCTAGTTTCCTCGAAAACTAAGAAACAATCCCGGAAGCATTCAATCAGCTCCTCATCTGGGCTACCTTTGCCCATCTGACATTTCCCATCCATACGTAGTTTAAAAGCTCCCATGATTATGGTTGTGCCTTTCTGACAAGTTCCCATTATTTCTTCCTTCATGCTACCGTGTGGTTACTATTAGGAGGCCTGCACACGACTCCTACAAGCGATTTATTTACTTTACCATTTTTCATCTCTATCCAAACCGTTTCCGCGTCCTGGTTTCATGAGCTTGGGTCATCCCTCTCTATTCTGCTAAGCCATCATTAACTAGCAGAGCCACCCCTCCACCACTTCTTCTCTTCATGTCCTTCCAAAATTCCCTTTGATATTCAAGTCCCAATCCATGACCTCCTGCAGCCATGCCTGCAATTGCTATCAAATCGTACTTCTTTATTTGTGGATGTGCTATTATTTGGAAAGAATCAAAATTAACCTCTTTCATTGACTTGGGGTGAGGCTCATTTGGTGTCACTTCATCTCTATATCTAAAGCCATGAACACTGAAGACAAATCTGCATCTCTTATTCCCTGGGCCCCCGGTTGTATATTCAATTGTGAGCAAATAACACACCATTGTAAATACAGAGCTATTGCAAACAATGTTACATCTTCTTATCAATAATACAACTTATCGCATATAGCCACGTCAACACTTGTTTTAGCACCATACCAGAGATACGATACATTAATACTAAATGTTAGTAATACTTCCTACAGTTATGTCAAGACAAAGGCTGCCCGCCAATACAGATATTCTGTTCTACGGATATGGTTAATCAATTGAACCAAGTCATAGATCGTTTAGTTTTAAGATGAGGTGTCATGTTAAGCTAAAGCTGCTGAATTCACCTTTTTTGTTTATCCCTTTGAAACTGACAAAGAATCCCTCAATTGCACAATTCAAATAAAACACATATAATTCATCGAACCTAGGCTTCTCGGTACCTTAAAGTAATTAAGGCAATAACACCGGTTCCTGCTCCCAGCCTAAAATCTATATAGCCTCAGTAGCAGAAACTCAAACTGAGCTGTAATGATAACATAAATATTATTTCATTTCAACATAAAACCCTTTAATATTCCATTCGTTCTTACTGTTCTTGTACTGTAAAGGATTAATTCATCTCCTGCCACCCTCTGTCTGCTCCCCGGAGGCAAGATGTTTCCCTCCTTTTCATATCATTATCCAATTCCATTTTGAATGACTGAATTATCAGGGCCTCCACCACATCCTCAGGCAGTACATTCAAGGTCCTATCCACTCGCTGCATGAGCAAAAGTGTTTCCTCGTGACGCTAATGCTTATTTTCCCAATTACCTTAATTCTGTGCCCCTTGGTTCTCGATCCTTCCACCAATTGGACCGTTTTCTACTTTCTACTCTGCCCAGACACATCAAGATTTTGAATACATCTATAAATTCTGCCTCAACCTTTTCTTCTCTATGGAAAACACTCCGAATTCCTCTAAGCTACCAGTTTAACTGAAGGTCCCCATCCCTGGAACCATTCTCGTGAATCTTTCCTGCTCTCTCACTGATACGTTCACACTTTTCCTAAAGTGTGGTGCCCAGAACTGGACGCAAATGTTCATGTTGAAACTTTAACAATGTTCGAAAAACTCTTTGCTTTTCAACACTGTGCCCCAATTTATAAAGCCTCAGATACCATACGCTTTATTAACCAGCCTGTCAGCACTAACAACAGAGACAGGGCATCGTGTTATATAAACAGAACATGGGCTTGTGCAGCATTAACTGTGACCTCCTCTAGCTTAATATAAACATGGCAGGGTCAACTCAAGTAATAACTGAGGGAAAGCCTCGTGTAATGCAAACAGGCACATGTTCAAGTTTTGTACAAAGGAAGACATTGTACAAGGCATTAACAATTGGGACATGGTACCGTGCAGTAATAACTGACAGTGTTTCACAGAACAGAAAGAGGGCCTTGGTTGAGTATGCTATCAGCAGAGATTGGGCCGAAAACAGAAATAAGTGAGACATGACCTCCTCTAATATAATCAATGAAACGACCTAGTGTTATTTAAACAGGCACGGGTTCTAGTTTGATATGAGTGGAGACAGGACTAATGCAGCAACCATTGAGAAATGCCTGCTTCACGCAATTTGAACAATCACGGTTTCGGTTCCATCTGCTGGACAAACCTTGCTATTGCAGATGCTGTGGAAATGCTGATTTAATTTACTGTTTCTGATATCAATCATAGAATCGAAGAATTCTTACAGAAAAGCAGGAGGCCATTTTTCTGGCCCGTGCTACCCCTCTAAAGGAGAAATTGACATAGTTCCACTCTTTTCCCCCTAGTCCAGCATTTTTTCCCTTTTCTGAAAATGATGCAATTTATTTTTGAAAGCATCAATTGAATCTGCCTCCACCACACACTCAGCCTGTCCACTCCAAATCCGAATCACTCACTGCGCTAAAAAAAAGTTTATTTTTAAATGTCGCAGTTGCTTCTTTTCCTGATTATCTTAAATCTGTGCCCTCTTGTTCTCGAACCTTCCACCATCAGGAACACTTTCTCCTTGCCTACTCTGTCCGGACCGTCATGATTCAGGATATCGTTAACAAATCTCCTTTCAAATAAGGAATGGCAAGAGAAGAGAACGCTAATATATTTGTGTTGTGGATACAAAATAATCACATATATGGTGTGTGAAAATGAGATCAAGTGAGGGCATCACAACTGATGCTAGGCGGTCTGTAGTTGCGGTAAATATGTGCTTTTGTTTCATTTTCTATGAAAGAGGGAACAGTTAACATATACATTTGATCCGCAAATTAGACCATAGGACTTTCAATGGTAAATTGCTACATTTATTACATTAGCACCAGCATGTTTGATGAAGAGCTGTGGAAATTCAGCTGAATCAATCCACGGCCCAGATACGATGCATCCGACAATTTTTATGGAAATAAGCTAGAAACCAGCAGGTTCTCAGTCATAAAGCTATGAAAAATAATTGAATTCCGCAAAGGCGCCTGGCGAGCAGATAAAATAAATGCAGCGTTTATTGCACTTTGGTAAATTGTTCGCAAAAGTGAGTCAGGAAACTACAGACCATGAGTTACCCATCGTAAACCCATATGAACGGAAGGTTTGTGGGGCATGTGGAGAGAAGGAGAACCTTTCATTGTAGCCAGTAAGCGCCCATGAAGGAAAGGACCTGCTTATCTAGCTGACTGGTCACATTGAACGTGAGCAAACCGAGCTTCATAGGGGCAAGATAGATAGTCGATGTAATGCATTTGGATTCCTGCAGGCTTTCTAAACAGTTCCTCTGGAAAGGATGGGATCCTGGAAGAGATATAGCCACAATAAGAGGGGGAAATGCAAGGGAATCGGAATTAGTTGATTGATAGATTCCAGATTGTAATGATACACGGATTGTATTCGGACAGGCAGAATATTAACTGTGAGATCCCACATTGTTCTGCTTCATTCCTCATTAGTTTAAGATGATAATAAATGAAGCCAGAAGATCAATGCTTACAGCTGCAGTGGGAGGGAAAGGCTAATAAAGATCATAGGTGCACATCTGATCAGGGGAAGCTATGGGCGGATTTAAATACTTGAAAAATAAGCAGAAAGGCAATGGATAGCATTCCTCGGAGAGGAATTCAAAATTTGTCACATGGAGGTAAGGAATTAAGGAAGGAAATATCACATATGGAAAAAAATAACCTGTATGGAAAAAGGAAAAAAACTGTGGTTTCTGACTGACAAGAGTTGATTTTCTTTCAACAATGAGCAAAGCAAATGAGGCCCTGGGACGGACACTGATTCCCTCTCTCCACGTTTCCTGACGCCTTCCCCGGCATAGTGCCAGCCTTGCCGCCTTCCAACCTGCCTCTAATGGACCTGGAAAGTTCAGGTTAATATTCCACTGGGTGTTCGATCTATGGAGCAGACTCTCGAAAGCAGGGAAGCCGTTAACATTGATTCTTACAGGAACGCAAGAATAGGAGCAGGAGTCGGCGGAATGGCCGTCGAGCTGCTCTGTCATTCAGAACTTGTGCTTCAACTCCATGTTTCCACCCTTTGCCCATATCCCTTAAATCCCCGAGACACTGTAACTCTGCCTATCCCGAACTTAAGTGGATGGAGAATCCAGAGCTCTCTGTGGTAAAGAGTTCCAAAGATTCACAGCCCTTTGAGTGAAGTAATTTCTCCTCATCTCAGACCAAAATGTTCGGCCCCTTATCCTGAGACCGTTCCCAGTGTTTTACATTCTCTGACCAGGCTGTAAAGATGTGAAAATAAATTCTCTCCCATATACTGTTTCTGTTTGATATGTACAATTTCCCCCCTAGGACCAAGAACGTGAGAAATGGAGAACATTATCTTGGAGACATAGGTGGTAAAAAAGCTTTAGCAAGATCCAATGTGTCGGGTTGAACATTCACAATGTATTGCAGAGGAATTACAGAGCACAGCTAAGTTTAACTACACCCATTCTGAATGAGATTAAAGTCTGATAACTGTTCCAAATGTGCACATTGCAGCCTGAAATAACTCCCAACAACCAGCTCCAGCCAATACCTCCAATGGGGAATGATGAGAGAGTTCATGTACAGGGTCAGGTGGTAAAAGAGCGAACTCTGCTGCAAACTTCAATCCCACAAAGTATTGTTCCGTATTCACAATTGATCAATATGTTTTCAAATGCAACCATGCAGTAACTGAACTTCTCTGAGGCTGGCAAACAGCACCGCCTGTAGTGGCGGTGAGGTGCCAGCAGAGGGTGGGGTTGTATCACTTTAATCACAAAACAATGAAACGGGTTTGAGACGAGGATTTGACCCTTTTAATTCATTCATGCGGTACTTTGCCACTGAATAAGACCATTTATCTAAAATTCTTCAGCTGGAATACTTGCATCGTGTCATAAATGCATCGTCAGCATCTGGGGGTTACCATTGACCAGAAATTAAACTGGGCTAGCCATATAAGTACTGTGGCCACAAGAGCAGGATAGAGAGGCTGGGAATTGTGCAACGATTAACTCACCTCCTGACACCCCAAAGCCCGTCCACCATCTAAAGGCACAAGTCAGTACTGTGATGGAGTACTCTCCTCTTGCTTGGATGAGTGCAGCTCCTAAACACAAACACAAGAAGCTTGACACCAAAGCATCCGACTTGATTGTCACCCCATCCACAAACATTCACTCCCTCCACCACCGACGCACAGTAGCAGCAGTGTGTACCATCTATAAGATGCACTGCAGGAATTCACCAAGGCTCCTTCGGCAACACCTTCCAAACCCATGACCACTACCATCTAGAAGGACAAGGGGCGCAGACAAATGGGAACACCACCACCTGGAAGTTCCCCTCCAAGTAAGTCACCATGCTGAAGTGGAAATATATCGCCGTTCCTTCACTGTCGCTGGGTCAAAATCCTGAACTCCCTCCCTAACAGCACTGTGGGTGTACCTACGCCACATGGACTGCAGCGGCTCAAGAAGGAAGCTCACCACCACCTTCTCAGGACAACTAAGGATGGGCAATAAATGCTGGCGCAGCCAGTGATGCCCACATCCTGTGAAATGAATTAAACATGCCAAAGTACCAATAAATCGACAACTGTCCCAGGTTTAAGCCTGTTGTCAATGTCACTGCAGTAGCATCCCTGTTAGCAAGTTAATGCTGTTCTGTGTACGAGTCACTGATATGGGGCTGCAGTGTGATTAACCAGCAAACTGAGAGCCTGGTCACCGCCTGCTCACTACATGAATATCAGGATCGCAGCTCCTGTTGATTGACTATTACGGGGGGGTGGTGAGGGGCTCAGGTGTCCAGGACAGACTGAGGGGGATGGGAGGTTAGCCTGACAGATCTCAACCCCCTTGAGAATGAACTCTTTCTCACCCGTGTTCCCTCTTTCAGTGAGACGGGCAGATTCCTGGCAAAGAGGAAGATCTGAAGACCAGTGAGCCTCGATTTATCCTGGACGAATTTCTCTGCCATCTTATTGCCTTCGAATTCGCCACCGCTCACGTGTGCTTAACCTTGTCTTTGGGCGACTGCTGGTGAAATGCAGAATGGACCGACTTCTGCCCCATCGGCATCCGCCCGGCAACATAAACTGTCCTCAGTCAAATATTGCTAACAGCCGAGCGTTTGCCAAGTACCATACACTCTCTCTCCTTAATGCATTCATGGCTCATATTTCTCACCAGGTCAGTTCATATTTTTTAAAGTTTCTTAAATCGCTGCCCTCCATTTCTCCCTTTGTTCTATTTTTGGTCAAGTTGACCAGTTGAAATGACTTGAATGGCGAAGGTCTGATCTGAATGACCATGTCCATCATTTCTGATATTGCTCACGTGCTCTCTCCCTCTCACTGACTGAACCTGTTCCCACATTTCCCATTACTGTTGGGCTCATCCTGGGGCACTGTAGCCATTTGCGAGTCATGAGATCTTGGAATTTTTGAAATGTTTTAATCTTTTCTAAATATTAAAGATTTTCATTGAAATGTACCCATCATGTGTCTTGTCTTTAGATCCTGAAATGTTTTACTCAGCGCAATGTTAGTGTGAAATAGTCTGTCAGGCCCTTAAATGATCATTTTAGCATTAGGTATTCTACCGAGGATGATGTCCGCATTGAAGCTCCACCCTAGGCCCAATAGGGCTGTGCAGTACTGAGCACTGAACTCTAGCAGGTGTCCCATTTTATTTTGTTTTTCTCTTTATGGTTTGTGGGCATCACTGGCAAGGCCAGCATTTTCTGTCCATTCCTAATTGCCATTGAACTGAGTGGCCTGCTGGGGAAAAATTTTAGGGGCATTTAAGAGTCAGCCACATTTGCGGTGGGTCTGGCGTCACATGTAGGCCAGTCTGGGTAAGGACAACAGGTTTCCTTCCCGAGAGGACAGTAGTGAACCAGATGGGTTTTCACAACAATCGATGAGTTTCATTGTCGCCATTACTGAGACGAGCTTCATTTTCTAGACTTGGTGAACTTAAATTCCACGAACTGCTGTAGTGGGATTTGAACCAATGGGCATTCGGTTGGCTCTCTGGATTTCTAGTCCCGTCAGGTTACCATTAATCCTCCATCTCCCCCAGGTGGATTTCAGAGGTGGTTGAATTCAGAACCATGAGACAGGGTAAATTTTTATTTGTTTGCAGGATGTGGGCTTCACTGGCTGGGCCAACATTTATTACCCATCCCTAATTGCCCTTGAAGGTGGTGATGACCTACTGCCTTGAACCAAGGTCAGGATTTGCTGTCCACCCCTAATTGTGAGCGTCATGTCAGGGGACAGTTAAGTGTCAACCACACTTGCTGTGGGTCTGGAGTCATATGTAGGCCAGGTGAGGATGGCAGGTTTTTTTCACTAAAGGACAAATGAAACCAATCCATGTGGTGTAGATACACCCACAATGCTGTTGGGTAGTTCCGGGGTTTTGACCCAACGACAGTGAAGGAACGGCTATATATTTCTAACTCAGGATGATGAGTGACTTGGAGGGGAACTTCCAGGAGGTGGTGTTCCCTTGTGTCTGCTGCCCTTGTCCTACTAGATGGCAGTGGCCGTGGGTTTGAAAGGTGCTGCCGAAGGATCCTTGGTGAATTCCTGCAGTGCATCTTGTAAATGGTCCACACTGCTGCTACTGTGCGTCGGTGGTGTAGGGAGTGAGTGTTTGTGGATGTGGTGTCGATCAACCGGCTGCTTTGTCCTCGGTCGTGTCAAGATTATTGAGTGCAGTGGGAGCTGCACTCACGCAGGTAAGTGGGGAGTATTCCATCACACTCCTGACTTGTGCCTTGTAGATTGTGGGCAGACTTTAGGCAGTCAGGAGGTGGGTTACTCGCCACAGGATTCACAGCCTCTGACCTGCTCTTGTAGAAATGGTATTTATGTCGATAGTCCAGTTCAGTTTATGGTCAAGGGTAACCGCCAGGATGTTGATAGTCGGGCATTCAGTGACAGTAATCCCATTGAATGTCAAGGGATGGTTAGGTCCTCTCTTGTTGGACAGGGTCATTGCCTGACACTTGTGTGGTGTGATTGTGACTATCCACTTGTCAGCCCAAGCCTGGATATTATCCAGGTCTTGCTGCATTTGGACATGGACTGCTTCAGTGTCTGAGGAGTCACGAATGGTGCTGAACATTGTGCAATCATCATTGAACATTCCCACTTCTGACCTTATGATGGAAGGAAGGTCATTGATGAAGTAGCTGAAGATGGTTAGGCCAAGGACTCTGCCCTGACGAACTCCTGCAGTGAAGTCCTGGAGCTGAGTTGACTGACCACCAACAACTAAAGCCATCTCCCTTTGTGCTAGGTATGACTCCATCCAGTGGAGAGTTTTCCCCCTGATTCCCATTGACTCCAGTTTTGCTAGGGCTCCTTGATATCAAGGGCAGTCACACGCACTTCATCTCGAGAGTTCAGCTCTTCTGTTCATGTTTGAACTAAGATTGTAATGAGGTCAGGAGCTGAGTGTCCCTGGCAGAACCCAAACTGGGCGACAGTGAGCAGATTATTACTAAAGTGCTGCTTGATAGCACTGATGACCCCTCACTGATGATCGAGAGCAGGCTGATGGGGTGGCAATTGGCTGGGTTCGATTTGTCCTGCTTTTTGCGCACTGGGCAAAATTTCCACACAGCCGGGTAGATGCCAGTGTACTAGATCTACTGAAAGAGCTTGGCTAGGGGTGCGGCAAGCTCTGGAGCACAAGACTTCATTACTATAGCTGGAATATTGTCAGGGCCCATACCTTTTACAGTACCCATTGCCTCTTGGGTGAGGAATGGCAGCGGAGTGGTGAGGTGGGGACATGAACGTTTTGACACAGCAAGTGGTAATGACCTGGAACTCGCTGATCACCAGGATGATCCAAGTGGAAATGATTGATTTCTGAATGAAACTGGGCCCTTGAGGCAAGGCAGCTCTCTGGGCAATAGTAGCTGCATGGGAATGAATGGGGCTGCTCTGTGGGAGCTGTCATAGACAGTGGGCTGAATGGCCTGCAGGTGGGACATAAAGGACTGACTCCAGGTGGGAAGAGGAGGGTCTGTCGAAGGTTTAAAAATGAACTGATTCTCTGCTGTACTAACTTGGCCTAACACTCGTGCCTCTCTCTGAAGTCAGGAACGATCATGTTCCCTGGTGAGGGGCCGCCGGGTTCGATGTTGGGGATCGGCGAGACCCTAATGTAAGAGTTGGAGTGACCCTGACTGAGAGTCAATGTCAACAGGGCTGAGCGACATTGAAGGTCGAATATCGCTGATTTAATGTGGCTAATATTTAGCATGTTGAGGGGAGATAGTGTCCTCATGGTAACGTTGGAATTGATTAATACAGCCTGGAATTATAAAGCTAGTCTCCAAAATGGAGACCAGGACAATTATAGCTAACCACAACTTTAAAAAAACCATCAGGTTCACTAATGTCCCTTTAGGGAAGGAAATCTGCCGTCCTTACCCGGTCTGGCTTACATGTGACTCCAGACCCACAGCAATATGGTTGACTCTTAACAGCCCCCGGAAATGGCCGAGCAAGACATTCAGTTCCAGGGTAGTTAAGGATAGGCAGCAAATGCTGGCTCTGCCAGCGACGCCCAGGTCCCGAGGAAGATTGAAGAAAAGGGAAGTGCTCCCTGGCAATTGACCTTAAACAGCCTCGCTCCAATTTAAATTCAATTAAAAAGCCAGGAATATGAAGCTCGCCTCAGTCATGGTGACCATGAAACTATCGTACATAGTTGTAAAAACCAATCTGGTTCACTAATGTCCCTTTAGGGAAGGAAATCTGCCATCCTTAACCGGTCTGCCCAACATGTGACTCCAGACCCACCGCTAATGTGGTTGACTCTTTTAACTGCCCCCTGAAATGGCCCAGCAAGACACTCAGTCCTCAAGGGCAATTAGGGAGGGGCGTTATATGCCGGCCCAGTCGGCTCCTCTCCAATCCCGTGATCGAGTAACGCGAATAATAGATAATGAAAAATCTATAATCGCTGGCTTTGCAGAATTGACCAGAAACAGTTCGGTGTGAGTGAGGCCGCTCCGGTTGGAAATCTCCCCAGCTTCTCGCAATCCACATGGACAGCGGCGGTTCAAGGAGACGGTCCACCATCACCTTCATTAGGGATGGCCAATACATGGGTGGCCTCGCCAGCGATGCCAAACTCCTGTGAAAGAGGAACATAGACTGAGAAGCTGAGAAAACTGAGACACGTTTTACCTGGGACTGCGACAGCGGCGAGGGCCGTGTAGTATATGGCATAGAGCGGTCCGATGGAAAGTGCATCTTCTGTGAGGAGCAGCGGCGAGAAGCACCCAAACTCTGTTCGACTATTGAAGTGGGCATTATTATACCTGAGATTTAACCCCCCCAAAGGCACAATTAGGGAGCCTAGAATGTGCTTGTCTAACTTTGAACAAACAAGTGAGGTTGCGTCACCCATTCATATAAATTACGACCATTGAACAAACAGATAATAGTGCAGCCTCTTTGACTGTAGTTTCCGATGCAGGAGAATGATCTCGGCTGATTCCCACAGAATGCTAGAAGGAAATGTCGAACACTTATCCTGTGGCCTGTCCGATCACATTGGAAGCCGCCAATGATTCCCAGAACATTTTCAGGGCAGAAATTCATAGACGCAGTCACACTGGGGAGAGACCGTTCACCTGCTCCAAGTGTGGGAAGGGATTCACTCAGTTACACCACCTCCTGACACATCAGCGAATTCACACTGGGGAGAGGCCATTCACCTGCTCCGAGTGTGGGAAGGGATTCATCAGTGTATCTAACCAGCTGAGACACCAACACACTCACACTGGGGAAAGACCATTCACCTGCTCAGAGTGTGGGAAGAGATTCACTCAGTTATCCAGCCTGCTGAGACACCAGCAAATTCACCCCGGGGAGAGGCCATTCACCTGCTCCGAGTGTGGTAAGGGATGCATTGATCCATCCATCCTGCTGAAACACCAGCGAGTTCACAATGGAGAGAAAACTTTTAAATGCCAAGACTGCGGGAAGTGTTTTAAAAGTTCCGGGAACCTGATGTCCCATCAACGTGTTCACACTGACGAGAGACCGTTCAGGTGCTCTCACTGTGAGACTGGGTTCAGATGGTCATCTGACCTTACGGTACACCAGAGAATTCACACTGGGGAGAGACTGTTCACCTGTACGGAGTGTGGGAAGGGATTCACTCGATCATCCAACCTGCTGAGGCACCGACACGTTCACAAGTAACGACAGTGATTGGGATTTGCTGATAATTACATCCAGGACTAAACTATGTTCATTGGGGTCAGTTTCTGTTGATCTTCATAAACCCCAGCCCAGTTATAGGGGGCCATTTGTATTTTTGAAGTGCTGTGTGTTAAATACAGTGTATTGAGTCTTTTTAGTACCTTTAACACAAGTTAGTTCCTTTTGAAGGACTCTGCCTCTCCCCTGTCACCTCCATCCTCACCTCCAACAACAAGTGTGAGGAGCTCATGGAGCTTCTTTGTCACTAAGATTGAGACAATCCGATCAGCTGCCTCTGCTGCTTCCCTCCCTCCCACTAGCCCACTGGGCCAAAGACCTGTCCGCTCGGGACAGGGGTGAATTGCATAGAATTTGGATCAAGAAGTGAATAAAATGGGTGCATTTCAGGGGGAAATGGATAGCTCTATGAGAAAGAAGGGAATAGATGATTACATTGGTAGATTTAGCTGAGAAAAAATGGGAGGAGGCTCGAGTGGAGCGTAAACAGCAGCATGGACTGATTGGGCTGAATGGCCTGGTTCTCTGCTGTATATCCCGTGAACTCCTGTGTAATCTAGTCTAAATCCATGGTATTATCTGTCTGGAAGCAGCATTGCATTAAACTGAAAACTAAAATCAAACTTTACCAGGCCATTGTCCTGACCACCCTGCTGTATGGAGCAGAATCCTGGGTCTGCTCTTGGAGCCACATCAAAGCTCTGGAACACTTCCAGCAAAGACACCCGAGGTCCATCCTGAGAATTAGATGGCAGGACAAAAATCACAAACAACGAGGTTCTCCATCATGCTGGGTTCAACAGCTTGGAGACCACCCTCCAGAAAATTCAGCTCCGATGGCCAGGCCATGTTCCCACATGGACAATCACAGAATTCCCAAGCTGATCTTCCATGGGGAACTGTATCAGGGCAAACAACATCAAGGTGCTCAATACAATCGATACAAGGACACCCTAAAAAAGGAGCCTCACAAACTCTTGCATTGCAGATCGTCTCTCCTTGGAAAACACTGCAGTCGTCTAGCCAAGTTCTGGTCTCTACATTATAGGAAGGATGTGATAGCACTGGAGAGGGTGCAGAGGAGATTTACCAGGATACTGCCCGGGCTGGAGGGTCTGAGCTATGAGGAAAGATTGGATATGCTGGGGTTGTTTTCCCTAGAGCAGCGAAGGGATCCTGATAGAGGTGTATAAGATTATGAGGGGCATAGTTGGGTGGATAGGAAGGCACTTTTTACATTAGTAGAGGGGTCAATAACCCGGGGGGCATAGATTTAAGGTAAGAGGTAGAAGGCTAAGAGGGGAGTTCAGGAGAATTGTTTTTTCACCCAGAGGGTAGTGGGAGTCTAGAACTCACTGCCTGAAAGGGTGTAAATGATTTGGGTGGTTGAGTCAGAAACTCTTGTAACATTTTAGAAGTATTTAAATATTCACTGGCATTGCCTTAGCCTCCAGGGCTATGGGCCAAGTGCTGGATAATGGGATTAGTGTAGTCAGAACTTTGTGAGCAGTGTGGACACAATGGGCCGAATGGCCTTCTCCTGTGCTCTATGAGTGTATATGTGGAGGCAAGCACTGAAATTTGCTTCAGCGTGTTTCGAGGACCATCTACACCAAACTCAACATCCGTCGTGCCCAGAGGAAGGTCAGAGGTGGCGCAGCTGCAGAAGTTAACCCAAGCACCACCAACAACAATATGAACGGTCAGTTCGGTGGATGTCCATGTCGAGCCCACACCGAACTCTTCAGTCAGGAGAGGACCCACAACAAATGATTAAATCATTTACAGTTTGGGCACTCGAACAATGAGGAGTCTACCCCAACATTATACCTGTTCTCTGGATCGGGGAACTATACCCTGTCTGTATTACTGTGGTGCTGTTAATAAAGTCAGCGTGAGACAATCTGTTGTTGTGAGCTTGATTATCTGGTGCCTGAATCCACAAGATTCACCATTTAGAGTCAACAAGATGAACAAGGAAACACATCACGGCCCAAAACACCAGCTCGATATTCACAGGAGAAAGTCTGTTATCTGACACCTCGAATGGACAGAACAGAGAAAGATACCAACTGTAAGAAACCCTTGAATCATTTGTAAATATATTTCAAATGCTGACAGATTCCAGCTGTCAGTTTCCATCACATTGAAGTTAATGGAAGGTGAGTGCGCGGTTATTCTAGAACTATAAAAAAACACTAGTTAGAGCACAGCTAGAGTACTGAGTCCAGTTGTAGTCAGCACATTACAGGAAGGATGTGTTCACACTGGAGCGGGCGCAGAAGAGATTTACCTGGATGTTGGCAGGACTGGAGAATTTTAACTCTGAGGAAAGATTGGACAGGCTGGGTTGTTTTCTTTGGGACAGGGGAGGAAAAGGGGAGATTTAATTGAGGTGTAAAAATTATAAGGGTCCCAGATTGGAAGGACCTATTTCATTTACAGAGGTCAGAACCAAGAGGATAGAGATTTAAAGTAATTAGTGGAACGATTAGAGGGGAGTTCAATAATGCTTTTACCCAGAGGGTGGTGGGTCTTGGAACTCACTGACTGAAAGGGTGGTGGAGGCAGAAATACACAGATTTAAAAAGTACTGGGATATACACTGGATGTTCTGTAACCTACAGGATAACGGACCAAGAGCTGGGAAGCAGGATTAGACTGGATTGCTCATTTTCAGCCAGTACAGACATGATGGTCTTAATGGCCTCCTCTGTGCTATAATTTCTATGATTCTGTGGTGACAAGTGGTCCTCGTGTTTTTATTTGAGACAGGCCTCAGCCCAGTCATTTGCCCCGAGTGTCGATGTGACGGTTCAAGCGAAGAGATGCCGGGTACCGGGAGCAGTAGGAACAATAAATAAAACCGAGGTGTCAGTAAATACTGATATAGTTTATTTGTATCTAGTTCCATTTTTATAAATCCTGCTGAATGTGGCCCTCACCCAGTGTCAGGATATTGGATCAGAGCCACCATGGAAAATGAATTTGACATCGGTGAGATAGACAATGTCAACCGGATCCTCAGTATCTCTGTAACCTCCTCCAGCCCCACAACCCTTCCTGTAAATACAATGTGTTATTCTTGGATTACACCCTGAGATAGACAATGTAATTATATTTTAACCTTTATTCTTCATGTAAAGTATCTTCTTCAGGCTGTTCTCAAGGTTGTGCAAGATGGAACCAAACAGTGAATTATTTGTACTTCTTGCAGTTTAGTTACTTTATTCACTGCTCACGATGTGATCTGCTCTACATTGGGAAGACCAAACACAGATTGGGTGATCACTTTGTGAAACAACCTCCGTTCAGTCTGTCAGCTTGACCCTGAGCTTCCGGTCACTTGTCATTTTAATTCTCCGCCCCACTCCCATTCTGACCTCACTGTCCTTGGCCTCCTGCAATGTTTCAATGAAGCTCAATGGGGGCTCGAGGAACAGCAGCTCATCTTACAATTCGGCACTTTACAACCTTCCGGACTCAACATCGAGTTCAGCAATTTCTGCACCAACAGAGAGTTGTCAGGATCTGGAACATTC
The DNA here is from genome assembly GCF_964194155.1 of Cetorhinus maximus. Taxonomy (NCBI): domain Eukaryota; kingdom Metazoa; phylum Chordata; class Chondrichthyes; order Lamniformes; family Cetorhinidae; genus Cetorhinus; species Cetorhinus maximus. The sequence goes on from NW_027596900.1 coordinate 103,451, forward strand.
TACCTGAAAAGGTGCTGGAACCTGACTCTATCAGGAATTTTAAAAGGGAGTTGACAGGGATTTGGGATTGAGGAACTTACAGGGTTACAAACAGAAAGTGGGTGTGTGGGACTAAACACGACTGCTCTTTCAAAGAGGCAGCACAAGCACAAAGGGTTGAATGGCCTCCTTCTGTGCTCTCAGTTTCAATGATTCTAGGAGATGGCCATTTAGCCCCTCGAGTCTGTCCCACTATGCAATCAGATCACGGCTGATCTGTGACACTTTGTCTCCTGTCCCTTGATTTATACCTTGTGTTAGGAAGGATCTATCAATGCCAGATTGAAACTGAACATTGATGAAGCATGAACTGCTAATTCAGGAAGAGAATTCCAAACTTCTCCCAACTTTACCTGGAGAAGATTTTCCTAATCTCAACCCTGAAAGTTCTGGCTCTAAGTTTTAGACTATGTTCCTCAGTCCTGGATTCCCCAACCAATGGAAATTGTTCCCCTCTATCTACCACACCATTTCCAATTAATATCATGAAAACTTCGAGAAAGTCCTCCTCAATCTTCTAAATTCCAGGGAATACAAACCTCACAGTGAGATGATGAATATTGGCAGAATGAACAGGGTACTCAATGGTACAGTCCTAAAGGGTGTGTAGGGACTGGGGGACCTGGGGGTCGATGTGCATACATATTTGAAGGCGAAAGGACATATTGAGAGAGCAGTTCGCAAAATATATGAGATCGTGGGCTTCATAAGCAGATTTCATGTGTATAAACGCAGGGAAAATAAGCTGACCCGCTATAAAGCTCCAGTTAGGTCACAACAGGAGTATTGCATCCAGTTCTGGTCTCCACACTTTAGGAAAGGGGTGAGGGTCCTTGAGAGGATGCGGAGGAGATTTACCAGACTGGTTCCAGGAAAAAGGGAATTCGGTTACAAAGTGAGATTGGAGAAGCTGAAGTTGTTCTTCTTGGAGTTACAGAGTTGAGGGGAGATTGGATAGAGGTGAACAAGATTGTGACAGGTTAAGATAAGGTGGACAAAGAAAATGTTGTTTCCATTTGGTGCTGGTACAAGGATTAGGGGGACACAGATTGAAGGTTATGGGCAATAGATACAGGGCAAATGCAGGAACATTTTACACAACAAGTGGTAATAACCCAGAACTCACTGCCTACGAGTAGGCTGGAAGCAGACATGATCAATGCTTTAAAATGAAATTGGACCAGCATTTAAGAGAAATAAACATGCAGGGGGTTGAAGACACAGCGGGGCAATGAGACAGACTGGATTGCTCTACAGAGAGCTGGCATGGACTCAATGGGCTGAATAGCCTCTTTCTGTGCTGTAATTACTCTGATGCATTTGTTTGACCACTCCTCATAATTTAACCCTTGGAGTCCAGTTGTTATTCAGGTACATCTGCACTGCTCTCCCACTAAGGCCAATATAGTCTATCCTTCCCATGGTGTGATGCCCAGAACAGAACACAGTATTCCTGAACAAAAACAGAAATACCTGGAAAAACTCAGCAGGTCTGGCAGCATCGGCGGAGAAGAGCAAAGTTGACGTTTCGAGTCCTCATGACCCTTCAACAGTATTCCTGTCCTGATGAAAGGTCATGTTGACTCGAAACATTAACTCTGTTTCGCTGCACATATGCTGCCAGGCCTGCTGAGTACTTCCAGCATTTTTTATTTTTATTACAGTGGTTCAGGTGCAGTCTAACCAGGATTTTGAAAATGTCGGTGCTTTTCCCACAAACAGAACAGACAAACCTTATTCCTTCCACAATCAAAGTCCGATGATATTTAGATCCTGATGACTCGAGTGACTCTGTCAGATCTTGATGTGAAGTTTGGTTTGAGTTTCCCATCTGCAAATCCTTCCCATTTTACATCCTGTAAAAAGGAGATTATAAAAAATCCATCCCTGTCAGTCCAGGATAGAAATTAAGAGACAAACATTTCTCTGGGTTGGAGTTTGCTGTGTGTAAATCCTCCCCTTCTAACCCTCTATAAAAGGAGTTTCCAAACACTGGGTGTAAACTGGGCTCCGGGAGTTTGTAATCCGGGTTTGGAGTCCTACACCGGGTGTTTGTGAATCCTCCCAGTCCACCCTCTGACTCCATTCCTCTCCTGCACTCGGCCCTTTCTCACCCTCTGGACATTCAACCCGACCGCCTTCATCCCGATCCCGCACCCGCGCTGCGCATGCTCCAATTCATGTCCGGCCACGCCCCTCATTCACTCCGATTGGCCGGAGGAACAGCCACTCCCGTTCGGCCTTCCAGGCCCGCCCCCTCTCCTTATTGGTCCGGAGCTTCCGTCAATCATTATCAGCTGGAGCATGCGCAGAGCGTGAAGACAGACGTGCAGAGAGCTGGAGCGAGCGGATTTAAAATGCGGGATTTACAAAGACCGAGTGCGGACTGAGAGCTGGAAAAAAGACACGTGAGCATAGATAGGGCTGGTGGGTGAGTTGGGAGGCATTAAGAATTCACGGTCTCTGCCCTAAACCCTCAATAAGGAACCATCCTTCCTAACACAGATAAGGCCATTTCTCCGGAAGTAGGCCCGAGTTAACGGCCGCCAACTTTATCGGAAGTAAGAAGCAACAGAGCGCATGTGCGGTCACCATCTTTATAGGGGGCAATGTCCATCAGGGAGCATGCGTGGGCGCCATCTTTACAGAGGCTGCAGACCCGGATGAATAACCTGCAGGAAGGACAATAAATCAGAGATAGAGTTTGGTGTGAAATCAATGGGTTGTTGTAAAACAGGAGATCAGGGTAACAGTCAGAAACAACAACAACTTCTATTAACATCATAAATCATCCCAGTGAGCTTCACAGGAAAATTATAAAATAAAGTATAACATTCAGACACAGAAGGAGGTGACCAAAATACTTAAATAGTCGCTTGTTTGTACAGAATTTGATTATTAACGAAAAAAGAGACAAGCTGTCAAAGCTTTTCCTGTTGCACTCACCAGGACAGACGCAAGAATCCCAAATTTCAAAGGGAACAACAATTTCTACTGCACGAGAAAAGGGTGCTGATTGGTTGGCCCGGTAGCTCTGATTGGTTGTTGCCATGGACAATACAGCCAGGAGCTGTAATCCCCTCTGCTTTTGTTTAATTCCACAAAAGACCCCGTGCCTGGACTTGTTCCTTCTGCCTGCAGAGGACAGGTCCCTGTGGATGAACATACGTAGCTTCTAGCAAGTGTAAATGAGCCACATTACGAGCCAGACAGTTTTTGAAATTTGGTATTCTTCCCTCTATCCTGATGAGTACAAGATAAAATGTTTTGACAGAATGTCTTTTTTTATTAATACTTAATTGTCTTAAAGGGGGAAAGTGTGGTAGACAGAGGGAGAGAATCTCAGAGCTTGGGGTCGAGGGAACTGAAGGCACGGACACTAATGGTGGAGCAATTAAAACAGGGAATGCTAGAATTAGAGCAGTGCAGATATCATAGAGGGTTGTGGGTCTGCAGGAGCCACAGAGAGGAGGCCAGTGGGGGATTTGAAAACAAGGATGAGATTTTTAAAATCGAGTTGCTCCTTGAGCAGGAGCGAAGGAAGGTCAGGGAATGTGCCTAGCTGTGTGAAGACACAGACAGCAAAAATATGGATGTCTTCAAGGTTACGGAGGGTAGAATGTGGGCGACCAGCCAGGAGTGTGTTGGAATGGTCGAGTCTGGAGGTAAAAATGGCCGTGATAAGGGTTTCAGCCGCAGATGAGACACTCCTGAGACAGGGGTGAGGTCGGGTGATATTATGGAGGTGGAAACAGGCAATCTTAGTGATGGCACAGACATGAGGTCAGCAGCTCATCTCGAGATCTAATGTAACACTGAGGTTGTGAACAGACTGGTTTAATCTCAGACTGTTCCCAGGGAGAGGGATGGAGCTGGTATCTAGGGAATGGAGATTGGAGCAGGGACTGAAAACAGTATCTTCAGTCTTCTCAGTGTTTAATTGGAGTTAATTAATCATCAGGAAGAGAAGCAGGAACCAGAATGGCCCATGAGACTGATCCCAGGTTTAACTCAGTTTGAGAGGGAGAGAAAGAAGGAAGGAAACTCTGGGACATTGGGAGAAACCACCATCACAATCGCTCATTAAATCTCCACACAAAGTAAGTTTTGGACACGAGGTTAACATCTGCTATTCTGTATGGTCGGTTGGGGGTTTCAGATTAATGTTTTGTCACGAGTAATCACTGAAATGAATGATCAGACATATTGTCAACTCCAATTATAGAAATTTGTCAAAAAGACACAGAAAGAATTGTCCAAAACTCTGTTTGGATTTCAGCACAGGGAGGAGGGAGAGTGTGTGGGATGGGGATTTGCAGCTTTGGGGGAACAAGAGAGGAAAAAATGTTCCATAGAATTGTCTGCTCTGAATTTCTATCCTGTTCTTACAGTGATGGCTCTTGTAAACTCCTTTTACAGATAATTAGAAGGGGAGGATTTTCAGGCAGGAAACCCAAACCAAACATCACATCAAGATCTGACACAGTCACTCGATTCATCAGGACCTGAATATCATCACCTTTGAATGTGGACGGAGAAACATTTGTCTGTTCTGTCTGTGGGAAAAGATTTCAAACATCAGTGTGACTGGAAAAGCACCGAGACACACACACACCCGAGTGAGAGTATCCCACTGCACTGACTGGAAAGAGCTTTAACCAGTTACACAGCCTGAAATAACATCACACCATTCACAGCGGGGAGAAACTGTACACGTGTTCTCTGTGTGGACGAGGCTTCAACTGATCAGCAAACTTAGAGAGACACAGGGATACCCACACCATGGAGAATCCGTGGAAATGTAAGGACTGTGGGAAAGGATTCAATCGTCCATCCAAACTGGAAATCCATCGACGCAGTCACACTGGAGAGAGGCCGTTCACCTGCTCCGAGTGTGGGAAGGGATTCAGTTGGTCATCCAACCTGCTGAGACACCAGCGAGTTCACACTGGGGAGAAACCATTCACCTGCTCCCAGTGTGGGAAGGAATTCACTCAGTCATCAAACCTGCTGACACACCAGCGAATTCACACAGGGGAGAGACCATTCACCTGCTCCGAGTGTGGGAAGGGATTCAATCGGTCATCAAGCCTGCTGACACACCAGCGAGTTCACACTGGAGAGAGACCATTCAACTGCACAGTATGTGGGAAAGGATTCACTGGGTCCTCTAACCTGCGTAAGCACCAGCGAATTCACACTGAGGAGAGGCCATTCATTTGTACTTCCTGTGGAAAGAGATTCAGGACTTCATTGAACCTCAAAGTACACCAGCGAATTCACACTGGAGAGAGGCCTTTCACCTGTTCCGAGTGTGGGAAGGGATTCACTGAGTCATCCAACCTACTGAGACACCAGCGAATTCACACTGGAGAGAGGCCATTCACCTGCTTTGAGTGTGGGAAGAAATTCACTCTGATATCCCACCTGCTGACACACCAGCGAGTTCACACTGGAGAGAGACCATTCACCTGCTCCCAGTGTGGGAAGGGATTCACTCTGTTATCCACCCTGCTGAAACACCAGCGAATTCACATGAGAGGCCATTCCGCTGTACTTCCTGTGTAAAGAGATTCAGCCTTCATTCCACCTCAGTGTACACAAGTACACATTGGAGACAGGCTGTTCACCTGCTCCGAGTGTGGAAAGGGATTCACTCATTTATCCAACCTGTTGAGACACCAATGAGTTCACACTGGGGAGATGCTGTTCACCTTCTCCGAATGTAGGAAGGGATTCACTTGGTCATCCCACCTGCTCAGATGGCAGTGAGTTCACAAGTGTCTGCAGAGTTTGGATTCTGCTGTTATTGCTGCTGTTAATCACATCCAGAACTGAACCATGTTCATTCTGACAGTTGTGGTTTGTTTCTATTGATGTTAATAATCCCTGTAACTGGGCTGAAGTTTAATATCTTGAAGTCTGTTAAATAAATCAGTTTTGTTTCAAACTCTCAGAATGTCGAGTCCTTGATTTCTCCAGGATAAGAGGAGACTGATTGATGTCCTGTTCCCAACTGCTCCAATTTTGGATCTGGTCTCCTCTCTAACTCGAGATTCTTTCAATTCTCAGACCTTTGGTTACTCTCATGGATACGTTCCAGCTCCCATAACCTCCCAGAGAGCCTTGGGATCCAGGGAAGTATCAGTGTTAAAAACAGAAAATGCTGGAAATAACCGATACTTTTCCAAATGCCAATTGATTTTGTCCCAGATTATTGTCTCCAGCCTTTCCCCACCACTGATATGAAGCTGATTGTCCTAGAATAGCTGTGTTTTTGAACAGGGGTGTAACATTTACAATCTGTCAGTCCTTTGTCACCACTACTATATAAGGAGGATTGGAAGATTGTGACCAGAGCCTCCACAAGTTCCATGTGAAGGATGCTGTCTCTGACAGTGCAGCAGTCCCTCAGTGTCACCCTGGAGTGTCAGCCTAGATAATGTGCTCAGGTTTATTAATATTTCCTCTTGTTATTGATGTGGGTCATTAAGGAACAATGGACTCTTATGATGTCATCCAGTCCCAGTGCGATGATGTCATCCAGTCCCAGTGCGATGATGTCATGAAGACTATTAAATACCAGCGGAGCCTTAGCGGTGAAAACAGTTTTGTTCGAGATGGCAGCAAGTCCATTACTGATAGATCAGCAAATGGAATTAATGGGAAAGAAAGTGAGGCAGCTCATGAACATCAGGAATAGTGTTGCAAATTATGAGGATGAGAAACATGCACAGTATATGTCCCATCTCCCGACACTCTGCCCCCATCTCCCGACACTCTGTCCCATCTCCCGACACTCTGTCCCATCTCCCGACACTCTGCCCCCATCTCCCGACACTCTGTCCCATCTCCCGACACTCTGCCCTCATCTCCTGACACTCTGCCCCCATCTCCTGACACTCTGCCCCCATCTCCCGACACTCTGCCTCCATCACCCGACACTCTGCCCCATCGCCCGACACTCTGCCCCAACGCCCGACACTCTGCCACATCGCCCGACACTCTGCCCCCATCTCCAGACACACTGCCCCTATCTCCCGACACTCTGCCCCATCTCCCGACACTCTGCCCCCATCTCCCGACACTCTGCCCCATCTCCTGACATGCTGCCCCATCTCCCGACACTCTGCTCCCATCTCCCGACACTCTGCCCCCATCTCCCGACACTCTGCCCCATCTCCCGACACTCTGCCCCATCTCCCGACACTCTGCCCCCATCTCCCGACACTCTGCCCCCATCTCCCGACACTCTGTCCCATATCCCGACACTCTGCCCTCATCTCCTGACACTCTGCCCTCATCTCCCGACACTCTGACTCCATCTCCCGATACTCTGCCTCATCTCCCGACACTCTGCCCCCATCTCCCGACACTCTGCCCCCATCTCCCAACACACTGCCCCCATCTCCCGAGCAGCCTGTCTCTACCTCTGCTGAACCCACACAGGATGCACCATGTTGAAACCAGAGGAAAGGACTGGATGAGAAATTGTAATTCACCAAGGGTGTGCACATGGGGGTTTAACAAAATATTAAGTTTCCTGTATTTAACAATGAAACTTAAAACGCATTGATTGGAACTATTTCCAACTTTTGTCCATTCTGACATCCCATGGGCCAGCTCACCCTCTCACTGGGTTCATGCTGAATGTCAATCCAGGCTGGGAGCCATTGGGTGGATGGGCAATGGGTGGATGAGTGGCTGAAGGAATGTTCAGTTCACAGGAAGGGGGATGGGGGAGGGGGGTTGGTGCTGGTGGTGGGAAGTGTTCATTCTGAAGGAGTCCCACCTGAAACAGTGACCACTAACTTATCACTTTCTAATGGCGATTGACCTGCTGTGTACTTCCCCAGGTTTGTTCTGTTCAGTTTTTCAGTATTTATATATTTTTGTTTTTGCTAAAACATGTTCTTGTTCTGACACTGAAATCCAGAGGAATTTAACTCTGTTAAAGTCAATCTCCATCGAGTACACAGGAGGACTCAACTGGTCCAAACTTCTTATGGTATCAATAAACCAAGATCCTACAAGATGTTTATTTGGGGAATTGTTTTTCTCTGAGATCCGGGACAGTCAAACTATGACCCAAAGTTCAGATTTAGGCCTTGAGCCTGGTCTATGGGGCCCACATATATGGAGCACCATTACCGGATGTCCTTCATCCCCAGTTTTAATCACTCCACCATTGGTGGCTGGGCCTTCAGCTGCCTGGACCCTGAGCTCTGGAATTTCCACCCTAAACCTCTCCACCTTTCTAATTTACTTTCCCCCTTTCAGACACTCCTTATAACTGACCTCTTTGACCAAGCATTTGTTAGAAACTCGATATAAATGTAAGTTGTTGCATTTGTTATTGTAATTCAGTCAGACCTGATCACTTATTGAGTCTGTATGAATGTAACTCAGATAGACACAGCTTGTGTCATAGTTCAGTGAGATCTGATCACTTACTGAGTGAGAGAGTCTGTATCAATGTAACTCAGATAGACACAGCTTGTTGGAACAGACCTGGGGAGAAAGAGGCTCTGAATTAATCACTGGATTTTCTGTTCCCCACAGTTGGGAAAAAAGGTGATTCTTTCCAAATATCCAAATGACGAATCAAGTCATTAAAGATGGTTTGTTGTTTTGAGTTGAATTATTTGGTAGAATTAGAGTGAAGGAGTGGGATTGACCCACAGGCTGAGTCACCACTTTAAGGACAGGAAGAGAGAGAATCTGGAGAGGAGAAAAGAATTAGTAGGAGACCAGGCACTGAATCTGGAACAATGAGGAGAGAGGGGGAGGAGTGTGTGGGACAGGGATTTATAGATTTGGGGGAATGAAAGGAGAAAGAATAATCCATAGAAATTAGAATAGTCTGTTCTGAATTTCTACCCTGTACTGACATTGATGGCTTTTGTCAACCCTGTTTACAGGGGATTAGAGGGAGAGGATTTTCAGATGGGAAACTCAAACCAAAAATCTTGCAAGATCTTATAGAATCATTGAATTCATAAATGATCAGCCTCTGATTATGGAAGGAGAAATGTTTTTCTGTTCTGTCTGTGGGGAAATACTTAAATCATCAGTGTGACTGGAAAATCAGCGGGACACACACACACAAGTTGGAATTGCATCTCGGGGTCAAACCTGACATCACGTGTGCAAAAATTCTGGTTTACATTCAGACAGTTGTGAGGAAGAGGAATGGAGTTGGTAGCTTGGGAATGAAAACAATGGCTTCAGTCTTCCCAATACTTAATTGGAGGAAATTTCTGCACATTCACCACTGGATATCAGACAAACAGTCTGATAATTTAATAAAAGTGGAGAAGTGGAGAGAGCTGGTGTTGAGGTAGAGCTGGGCACTGTCAGTGTATATGTGATAACTGACACTGTGTTTTCAGCTAATGTCATTTTGGGGAACATGTTGATGAGAAATAAGAGGAGGCCAAGGCTGGATCCTCTGGGGGACACCAGAGGTAACTGTGGGAGTGGGAAGGGAAGACATTCCAAGTAATTCTCTGGCTATGATTAGATAGAGAAGAATGGAACCAGGAGAGAGCAGCCCCACCCAGCTGGACGACAGTGGAGAGGTGTTGGAGCAGAATGGTGTGGTCAACATTGTCAAAGGCTGCAGATAGGTTGAAGCTTGAGTAAATCAGTCTGAATTTGAGAGATCTACATATACAGTTTTTAAAAAAGCATATTTTCAGGATTATTAAAAGTTTTATGAGCCATAAAATGTTTGTAGAGGAGAAAACACCTTTCTGACTGTACATCACACCAATAGCTTCTGTTGTCGATAACTGAAACCCTATTGTAGCGACTAATAAAATCTGCTTGTGTGTGTAATTGGCAGTCATTTATATGAAATATCCTGTACACGCAGAAATGGAATTTCAAGATTTTATTTAGTGAAGAATTATAGTTATAAAGAGAATTATTAAGAGTTAATTATACATAAGTCTAATTTACAATGTATGCTTTACATTATATTAAATTTCCATTGAGCTTAGAGCAAGTATTTAGCTGCTTGAAGTGCTGTCTGCACAATAATGATTGTCCAAACTGTCTGTCTGAATCCTCCTTCCCCCCACCACGCTCAACATCTCCTGTAACCCCCAGATTTTCACTCTAAGGTCACACCAAGTCTGAGTCATTAAAATGAGGCCTCACTGGGAAAGGTTTGGGAAATGCTGTATTAATAGACTCAGCACTTTGTGTTTAACACAAAGCTGTTTTATTTGAATTTTATCCACAACCCTTATATCTATCTGGAGTTTATTAACATCAGCAGAAACATACAGCAACGAACATGGTTCGATCCTGGATGTGATTAACAGCAAAATCCACTTACTGTTGTTACTCATGAATTCGCTGGTGCACCAGCAGGTTGGGTGCCTGAGTGAATTTCTTTCCACACTCGAAGCAGGTGAACGGTCTCCCCGCCCAGTGTGAACTCGCTGGTGTCTGTGCAGTGTGGATGACTGAGTGAATCCCTTCCCACACTTGGAACAGGTGAATGGTCTCCCTACAGTGTGAACTCGCTGGTGTCTGTGCAGTGTGGATGACTGAGTGAATCCCTTCCCACACTTGGAACAGGTGAATGGTCTCTCCCCAGTGTGAACTCGCTGGTGTCTGCGCAGTGTGGCTGACAGACTGAATTTGTTCCCACAGATGGAGCAGGTGAATGGTCTCTCCCCAGTGTGAACTTGCTGGTGTCTCTGTAGTGTGGATAACTGAGTGAATCTCTTCCCACACTCAGAGCAGGTGAATGGCCTCACACCAGTGTGAATTCGCTGGTGTCTCAGCAGTGTGGATGACTGAGTGAATCCCTTTCCACACTTGGAGCAGGTGAATGGTCTCTCTCCAGTGTGAGTGCGCTTGTGTATAGTGAGTTGATAAGATTGCCTGAACCCAGCCCCACAGTGAGAGCACCTGAACGGTCTCTCATCAGTGTGAACACTTGATGCGACATCAGTTCCTGGGAACTTTTATAGCACTTCCCACAGTCTGGGCATTTAAAAGATCTCTCGTCAGTGTGAACTCGCTGATGTGTCATTAGGTTCGCTGAATTAATGAATCCCTTCCCACACTTTGAGCAGGTAAATGGTCTCTCCCCAGTGTGAACTCGTTTGTGTGTCAACAGGGTGGATAACTGAGTGAATTCCTTCCTGCACATGGGGCAAGTGAATGGTCTCTCCCCAGTGTGAGTGCGTCGATGAGTTTCCAGCTCTGATGGAGATTTGAATTGTTTCCCACAGTCCTCACATTTCCAAGGTTTCTCCCGGTTCTGACTGCACTTGTGTCTCGACAGGCCAGATGATTCGCTGAAGCCTCGTCCACACACAGAACACGTGTACGGTTTCTCCCCACTGTGAACGGTGCTTTTTCCTTCCATGTTCAAAATCCGATGATATTCAGGTTACGATAAACTGGGTGACTCCGTCAGATCCTGATGCGATGTTTGGCTTCAGTTTCCTGACTGCAAATCCTCCCCTTCTAATACCCTGTGGAATTGATTTAAAACAGTAAAAAGGAGTGAGAGAGAACCCACAAAAACACAAAGGAAGGTTGTGAAATTGAGCTGAATGAATCTGGGAATTTGTGGGGCCGGCACTAGGAAAAAGTGACCATGAAAACTGCTGGATTGTCATAAAAACCCAACTGGTTCACTAATGTCCCTCAGGGAAGGAAACCTGCCACCCAGTTCGGGCCTATAGATGACTGTGCCCTCCACAGGAGGAGAGAGAGACAGACAGGGGTTGGCGTTGGGGGTGGGAGGGAGAGGAGAGAGAGACAGACAGGGGTTGGCATTTGGGGTGGGAGGGAGAGGAGAGAGAGACAGAGATGAGTGAGACAGCATGAAAAGGAGAGGGATAAAAACAATAAGTGTTGGAAAATCTCTGCAGGTCTGGCAGCATCTGTTGAGAGAAAAACAGAGTTAACGGTTCGAATCCGTATGACACTTTTTTGGATTTGGTGAAGGAGAGGGGATTTACATTTCTACAACTCGACCAGACCTTTCATAGAATCTCCCAAACCCTCAACCTCCACCACCTACATGGACCAGGGTAGCAGGTGTATGTGAACATCATCACCTCCAAGTTGACTTGTCTGACATTCAGTACTGGATGAACAACATTTCCTGCATTTAAGCACTGGGAAGAGTGAAGCCGTTATCTTCCGTCCCTGCTACAAACTCCACTCTAGATCCACTGGCTCCCTGCAACTGTCTGAGGCCGAGCCAGTCTGTTGAAAAATCAGTGCCATATTTGACCTCGACATGAGCTTCCAACCACAGATCCACATCATCACCAAGACCGCCTATTTCCACCTCAGTAACATCGCCCGACTCCGCCCCAGTCTCAGCTCATCTGCTGCTGAAACTCTCATCCATTCCTTTGTTCCCTCTAGCCATAACTATCCTTATGCACTCCTGGCCGGCCTCCCACATTCAGCCTCCCTGTAATCTTGAGGTCATCCAAAGCTCTGCTACCCGTGTGCTTACTCGCACCATGTCTTGTTCACCCATCACCCCTGTGCTCACTGACCACCAAAGACTCAGGGTTAAGAAACACCAAAATGTTAAATTCCTCTTCCATATTTTCAAATCCCTATCTATGGAATCTCCTCCAGTCTCACACCCCTCCGAGATATCTGCACTCCTCTAATTCCAGCTTCCTGGGCATTCCTGATTTTAATTGTCCCACCTTCAGTGCCCGCGCCTTCAGCTGCCAAGGCCATAAGCTCTGGAATATCCCCCTAAACCTCTCAATACCTTTTTCCTCCTTTAGGATACTCCTTAAAACCTTTTGATTAAACATTCGCTCACCTGCGCTCATGTCTTGTTATGTGGCTCAGTGTCGAATGTTTCTTTATAACATTCCTATCAATCACTTTGGAGCTTCCTATTACACAAAATGTGCAATGTAAATACAAAGTGTTATTGTTTATTTGGACATATATCACTGCCCCTTCATCATCACTGGGTGAATAACCTGTAACTCCTTACCGAGCAGCATTGTGGGAGCAGCTTCATCACACGGACTGCAGCGGTTCAAGAAGGTCAAGCATCATCTTCTCCACAGGCAACTGGGGAATGGCAATATTTGCTGGTCTTGCTAGTGAAAGGACAGGGGAGGGACTGACTGATTTGCTCTTGCAGATAGCCAGCATGGGCACAATGGGCTGAATGGCCTCCGTCTGTATTGTAATCATTCAGTGATTCAGTGACTGGTTGAGAAAGGACCTACACTGGAGGCCAGGGACCAACTTCTGTAACCAACACCCACCCTGATTCAAACCGGCTCTTAATTGGTCCGTCTGTGTTTCTAGACTCGGTTCTGTGAGCAACGCCTGCAATAAAATAATAGCAAAATACTGCAGCTGCTGGAAATCTGAAATAAAAAGAGCAATTGCTGGAAATACTCAGCAGATCAGGCATCTGTCTGTGGAGGGAGAAACAGAGTAAACATTTCAGGGGGTGCAGGATGAATCAAGGGGAATAAAAATGGTGCAGAATTTGATGGTCAATAAAAGCTCAGAACTGGAAGAGGAATGGACGATAGCGCAGGAAAAACAATTCCTGACTATGAAAGATACTGTGGGAAGATAAAGCTGGTAAGACGGCAGCACATGGTCTGGGGATGGGCAGTGGTGGAAACCTCATTTAGACAGTCAGCAGAAGTAACAGTAAAATCCAAAATAGAGCTAAAATACACCCAATATTAGAAGTAGAGAAAGTTAGACAATGGCAGAAAAGTGATCAGGGAGGGCAGAGGTGAAACAGAGCAATGGATGGATATGGATTCAGATCCACAGTAAAGGAGCCACACCAGCCCTGGAGCCGTAGAACCTCTCACAGATAACAAAGCATTTCACTAAAAGCTCTAAATTGTAGATGAATGGTCAAAAATACTCACCTCTGAAACAATTTAATTGTTTTCAATTTGAAAATCTCTTGCTGGAGCCTGCAGCTGGAAAGATATCAGAAGCACTGGAGTCAGAGAAAAATCTCCCAGTTGAGGAAATACCCGGGGAGCGGGGTGATGTCACCGTGTAATTGTCGATGTGTGATGATGTCACCGTGTAATTGTCAATGTGCGATGATGTCACCGTGTAATTGTTGATGTGTGATGATGTCATAGACATGGACACAGAACATCTGGGTCTGTTCAAACCAGTGATCACCTCACATTATGAAGGATGTGAGGGTCCTTATTTAACAGAATGGGTCAAGGGATGAGGGTCTTTAGTTGCAAGGTTTGGTTGCAGAAACTGGAGTTGTTCTCCTTGGAGAAAAGGAAATTGAAGGGAGGTTTGATAGAGGTGTACAAGATCATGATCGGTTTAGATAAGGTTGTTAAAGAAAAGCTGTTCCATTAACTGATTCTAAAAGGATTATGGGACACGTATTTAATATTTTGGGCACGAGCTATAGGGGAGACGTGAGGAAGAATGTTTTTACATAGTGAGTGTTAACGGCCTGGAACTCAGCGCTGACACTCAGAGGCTGATAAAATCCAGGTCCTGAATTTCTATCCTGGGCTAACAGTGACAGGTTTGGGAAATGGTTTGTACAGAGCATTAAAAAAGGAGGATCCATGTTCTGATGAATCGAGTGACTCTGTCAGATCTTCATGTGATGTTTGGCTTGACTTCCCAAGTCTGTAAATCCTCGCCTTCTAACCCCCTGTAAAAGGAGTTTCCAAAATCCATCCCTGTCAGTCCAGGATAGAAATGCACAATATTCTCTCCTCCTGTTACCTGGACCAGGATGACCGCGCATGCGCCCTGCTGCACATTGCCCCCTATAAAGATGGCGGCCGTTACCCCGAGTCTGGCGAAGGGAGAAATCCAGAATTTTTCGGTCCGTTTTCTGCAAACCCAAGACCGGTACCTTGTTATTTGGGATCTGCGGCCTGCACTGTGTCTTTATGAAGCCTCCCTGCCCACTCCGCTGGCTCCATTCATCCTCACACACCCACTAACTCTGGTTTGCTCCACTCAACATCCTCTCACCCGCTCTGAGCAGCTCTAGTCACAGACCAGCACTGCGCATGCTCATCAAACAGACCGCAGCATGCTCCATACGCACGCATAGTAATACGCATGCGCATTGAGCAGCTGTACTGAGGATGGGGCACATTCTGCTCCCCTTTGAATGCTGGGTAACTGGGCCGCCATTGAAAGACTTTCTTTTGACAAGAAAATTTTCTTTGTGATCCGATGACAAATCGAGCCCAGGGCCAATATATAAAATTATTCAGTCAATTGATATGGCAAGCAAAGTGCCTCTGCCATAGTTTTGTCCCAGGTGTAAATAACAGCAGAGCAATCCCTGATAGTTAGATGTGAACTCACTGGAGTCTCGATAGGCAGTGTGAACAAGTGATTTTTCTCCCCACACAAAAAACATTTAAACTCCGTCGTGTCAGGAAAAATGTAGCAATTCAGCCAGTGTACAATCTTTTCAAAGTTTTATTTTACTCCTGAGTTCCAGCTCACAATGTGATCTCAAACCATTCTGATGACAAGTTGTACATTCTCAATCATCTAGTTAGAGAAAAGTGGATGTTACAAATTGGAAATAAAAACAGAAAACCTGAAAAATTATCTCTGTTTCTAAAACTACAGATGCTCCTAGGTTTGCTGAGTATTTCCAGCACATTCTGCTTTATTTCTGGTTAAAGAACTTGCTCCTGAATTGCACATTACAATTATTGGTGAGTGACTTACATTTATTTTTATCCACCCACATCTGAAAACAGCTTCCACGTGTCTACCCTGTCAAACCCTTTCATTATTTGGAAGGTCTCTGTAAGGCCATCCCTCATTCCCTTTTCCAGAAAAAACCTTTTCAATCTATGTGTCCAGTTTTAGGCACCACACTTTAAGAAAGATGTGATGTTATTAGAGAGGGTTCAGAAAAGATTCATGAGAATGGTTCCAGGTTTGAGGAGCTTCAGTTATACAGATAGATTGGAGAAGTTGGGAGTGCTCCCCTTGGAGAAGAGAAAGTTGAGATGAGATTTGGTAGAGGTATTCAAAATCATGACGGTCTGGACAGAGTAGCTAGGGGAAAACTGTTCCGACTGGTGGAAGAATCATGAACCAGAGGATACAGATTTAAGGCAATTAGCAAAAGAAGTAATAGCGACATGAGGAATTGTTTATTTTTTCACAAATTGAGTGTTTTGGATCTGAAGTGCACTGCCTGAGAGTGTTACAGAGGCTGATCTAATCGAGACTTTCAAAAGAGAATTGGATCATTATCTAAAGAGGGAAAGGTTTCATGGCTATGAGGAAAAGGTGGGAGATTGGCACAAAGTGAATTATACATGCAGAGGGCCAGGACAGACACAGTGGGCTGAATGGCCTCCTTCTGTGCTGTAACACATTTATAATCCTAACTGGATAGATAGATATCAAATAAAATTGAACACAGAGAAATACATGGATTTGGTAAGGTACAAAAGTTCAAATATACTGTAAATGGAAAAGGTTCAGAAGGTGCAGTGGAACAGAGCAGTAAAGAGATAGAAGATTCTAACTAACACTTCATCTTAATAATCAACAGGTTTGAGAGTCCAGTATCAACAACTTTAACACCTTATTAAGAAATATGAGTTGATTAGATTCTCTGTCCTCTACTGTATCATATATATATATTTGGTACCATATTTACACGAGGTCAGCCCGCTGGAAGGAACCTCGGGTGCCCTGAGCTTGATCTCCGATGTCTCCAGTCCCGATTGCCCCCTTACATCAGGATCCCCTCACTTTAATACCCTGTAGTGATCCAGCTCTGGACTCTGACTCTTCTTTGTCTTCTCTGCTGGGTTTTGGCAGGAAGTTAGGAAAAGACAGCTGGGATTTCTCTAACCTGTGAATTACAAGGACAAATTCCCTGGTTCCCAGCAGTTACTTTTCTTCAGGAATTTTCTCATTCTCCCTAAACTCCCCTGCCCACTGTTAATTCTGTTATTTCTGATAGTTTCACAATTATAGGTATAAACAGTACACATCATAATTTGATCTATTCTATTCCTCACTTTGGTTTCAGTTTATATTGTGGTTAATAACAGACAAACTCTGTCCTTTTCCCTGATCTGATTCGAGTTTCCAATGAGCTAATTCTGTGCAATGGAATGTCTTATCAGTGTTGCCATGGTGACCTGTCTGCAGTGAAGAGCCTGTTTGAGTTTCTAACTCAGACTAATCTTCTCTATCCCATAATATATATTACATCAGACATTTTACCTCAATGTCGTTTAGCCATGTTACAGGGGTTCAGATACACAAATCTTTACAGTTGAAGGACAAGATAAAAATGCTGTTTGAACCTGTTACCCCACTTTTCTTCATAAAATTAATTTGGAAAAATATTGGTTAGGCTGCATTTAGAATATTGAGTCAAATCCTGGGCATCTTATAGCAGGAATGGTGTCAAGGTCATTGAGAGGGTGCAGAAGAGATTTAGAGAGGTGATACCACCGATGAGAGCCTACAGCACAAAAGGAGGCCATTCGGCCCATTGAGCCTTTGCCAGCTCTTTGGATGAGCGATCTGAATAATCCACTCCACTGCTGTTTCCCCATGGTCCTGTTAATGTTTTCCTT
This sequence comes from Cetorhinus maximus, assembly GCF_964194155.1. Lineage (NCBI taxonomy): Eukaryota > Metazoa > Chordata > Chondrichthyes > Lamniformes > Cetorhinidae > Cetorhinus > Cetorhinus maximus. The sequence goes on from NW_027596900.1 coordinate 121,102, forward strand.
CAAGCATTTCTCCAATTCCCTTTGGAAGTTACTGTTGAACCTGCTCCCACCAAAGCTTCAGACAGTGTATTCCAGATGATATCAACTGACTATGGAATGTAATGTTTTCTCATGATGACTTGTCTGCTATGAATCTCCTATTTGTGTTCCTAACTTAGTTCTGACTTTTCTTTCCCATGAGGAGAGACTGGAGAAACTGGGGGTCTTTTCATTTGAACAAAGCAGGATGAGAGGAGATGTGAGAAAGGAGTTCAAAACTGGATCAAGGACAATGTCCAAAATATTACAGATACTCCTTGTCTTTCAGGATCTGTGTCTGGGGGAGAAGCTGGTGGATTTAAGTCATCACCATTGAGGTGAACAACTACTGTCAGAATCAAACACACTCACCCATCAGCCTGTCCCACAGATACAGATACTGAGGGACAGGGAGTGTCCTGGACAATGACATTTCTCACTCAGTAAGGTAGAAATTGATCCTATATCTCACCCCATTAATCCTGAGCTCCACACAGCTCGAATCCTCCTCCTGTTTCCCTTCCTGTAACAGCACTGAGCTAAAGCCAGCCCATAATGAGCAGGGCTCAGGGAGAATGGTTACTAGGCATTGCAGTGATGTCATAAAGCAGCGTCATTCAGCCCAGCTGGTCCTCTCCCTGTCCCTTTAAAGGTGGAAAACTGGGACATCCTGTCTCCAAACACATCCCACCCTGTTCACACTGAGAATCCCAGGGTGGGGAACTGGGACATCCTGTCTCCAAACACATCCCACCCTGTTCTCACTGAGAATCCCAGTGTGGAGAACTGGGACATCCTGTCTCCAAACACATCCCACCCTGTTCACAATGAGAATCCCAGGGTGGAGAACTGGAACATCCTGTCTCCAAACACATCCCACCCTGTTCACACTGAGAATCCCAGGGTGGAGAACTGGGACATTCTGTCTCCAAACACATCCTACCATGTTCATACTGAAAATCCCAGTATTTGGGAGGTGACAGCATGTTGGAACAGTGTGGAGAGGAGAGGGAGGTTGAAGATGGAGCAGTAAGGACGGTGGGGTGAAAGGGTTGTTTTTTGAGGAGGGGGTGTTGATGGCAGATTTGAAGGAGACAGTGACAGTACCTGGAGAGAGAGAACGGTTAATAATCTCAGTGAACATGGGGAAGTTGGGTGATCAGCAGTTTAGTGGGAATAGGGTCAATGGATCAGGAGGTGGGTCTCATGGACAACATGAGCACTAAAATGGCATGAGGGGAGATGGGGCGGGGGGGTGGGGGGGGGGTGGAAACTAAAGAAAGATGTGGGTTCAGGGCTCAGACAAGGGGGACTTTAGAGACAGTTTTTCCCGGTGGGCTAGTGGAAGGGAGGGAAGCAGCAGAGGCAGCTGATCAGATTGTCTCAATCTTAGTGACAAAGAAGCTCCATGAGCTCCTCACACTTGTTGCTGGTGGTGAGGATGGAGGAGACAGGGGAGAGGGAGAGTACTTTAAAAGGAGCTAACTTATGTGAGAGATAATAACAGTGTGCATTCAACAAAAAGCTGATTTATTTGATTTTTAGCCACAATATAAACCCCTATATGTGAGTGGAGCTTATTAACTTCAGCAGAAACAGACTCCAATGAACATGATTCAGTCCTGGATGTGATTAACTGCAAAGTCCATTCACTGCAGTTACTTGTGAACTCGCTGGTGTCTCAGCAGGTTTGATGACTGAGTGAATCCCTTCCCACACTGGGAGTAGGTGAAAGGCCTCTCCCCAGTGTGAATTTGCTGGTGTGTCAGCAGGTTGGATAACTGAGTGAATCCTTTCCCACAAACAGAGCAGGTGAACGGCCTCTCCCCAGCGTGAATTCGCTGGTGTACAGTGAGTTCAGATGATGTTTTGAACCCAGTCCCACAGTGAGAGCGCCTGAATGGTCGGTCGTCAGTGTGAACACGTTGATGGGACATCAGGTTCTTGGAACTTTTAAAACACTTCCCGCAGTCTGGGCATTTAAAAGGTCTCTCATCATTGTGAACATGTTGATGGGACATCAGTTCACCAGAATGTTTATAGCACTTCCCGCAGTCTGGGCATTTCAAAGGTCTCCATTCAGTGTGAACTCGCTGGTGTCTCAGCAGGTTTGATGACTGAGTGAATCCCTTCCCACACTCGGAGCAGGTGAATGGCCTCTCCCCAGTGTGAATTCGCTGGTGTAGAATGAGTTGAGATGATCGCCTGAACCCAGTCCCGCAGTGAGAGCACCTGAACGGTCTCTTGTCAGTGTGAATACGTTGATGGGACATCAGCTCTCCAGCACTTTTATAGCACTTCCCACAATCTTGACATTTTAAAGGTCTCTCCCCAGTGTGAACTCGCTGATGTGACAGCAGCTCGGACAACTGAGTGAATCCCTATCCCACACTCGGAGCAGGTGAACGGCCTCTCCCTGGTGTGAAGTCGCTGGTGTCGCATCAGGGTGGATGATTGATTCTTCAGTCTTCCCACACTGGGAGCAGGTGAACGGCCTCTCCCCAGTGTGAATTCGCTGGTGTACAGTGAGGTCAGATGATTGCCTGAACCCAGCCCCACAGCGAGAGCACCTGAACGGTCTCTCGTCAGTGTGAACACGTTGGTGGGACATCAGATCCCCAAAACTTTTATTGCACTTCTCACAGTCTGGGCATGTAAAAGGCCTCTCCCCAGTGTGAACTCACTAGTGCATCAGCAGGTGGGATAAATAAGTGAATCCCTTCCCACAGGTGAAGCAGGTAAACAGTCTCTCCCCAGTCTGACAGCGCCGATGGGTTTCCAGCTCAGAGGGGGATATGAATCCCTTCCCACAGTCTCACATTTCTGTGCTTTGTCCCCGTTGTGATCACATTTATGTTTTGACAGGTCAGATGATCGGCTGAAGCCACATCCACACACACAGCACGTGTACGGTTTCTTCATACTGTAAACAGTACAACTTCTTTCCACGTTCAAAATCCGATGATATTCAGGTTACGATAAATTGGGTGACTCCGTCGGATCCTGATGTGATGTGATTCTGCACTGTGATTCTGTGTGATCTGCTTCAATACTGCGGCACGGGAATAAATCCAATTGGACGGATTCAATAATGGAACTCCAGGTAAATGGACATGGATTTAGGGGGTGACCGGGATATTGTAGTGGAAAGGGAGGTTAGAGCTCTAGTGCGGATCTTCAAAGACAGTGGGGACAAGGGTTGGCTTTATTGAGGAGGGAGTAATGATGACAGATTAGAAGGAGAGAGGGACAGTTATCTGAAGAGAGAGAGAGAGCTGTTAACAATATCAGTGAACATGGGGAAGTTGGGTGATCAGCAGTTTAGTGGGAATAGGGTCGATGGAGCAGGAGGTGAACAGAGATCCTGTCACTTAAATCAGAGAGAGAGAGATAGAGAGAGAGAGAGATACTGCCCTTGGGACAAAACAGAACAGAGATCCTGTCCCTTTAATCAGAGAGGGAAAGATAGATAGAGAGAGAGAGAGAGACACTGTCCCTGGGACAAAACAGAACAGAGATCCTGTCCCTTTAATCAGAGACGGAGCGATAGAGAGAGAGAGAGAGAGAGACACTTTCCCTGGGTCAAAACAGAACAGAGATCCTGTCACTCTAATCAGATAGGGGGGGAGAGAGACTCTGTCCCAGGGGCAAAACAGAACACAAATGCTGTCCTGTTAATAAGAGACCATGTCCCGTAAATCAGAGAGGGAGAGAGATGAGAGAGAGACACTGTCCCTGGGACAAAACAGAAGAGAGATCCTGTCCCTTTAATCAGAGAGAGAGGGTGAGAGAGAGAGAGAGAAAAAAAGTCCCTGGGACAAAACAGAACAGGGATCCTGTCCCTTTAATCAGAGAGAGAGAGAGTCACTGTCCCTGGGAGAAAACAGTACGTAAATGCTGTCTCGTTAATCAGAGACCCTGTCCCTTTAATCAGAGAGAGAGGGAGAGACAGGGAGAGAGAGAGACAGAGCGTCTACCTCGGACAAAATATAACAGAAATCCTGCACCTTTAATCAGAGAGAGAGACCCTGTCCCTGGGACAAAACAGAACAGAGATCCTGTCCCTTTAATCAGAGAGAGAGAGAGAGACTTTCCCTGGGACAAAACAAAACAGAGATCCTGTCCCTTTAATCAGAGAGAGAGACCCTGTCCCTGGGACAAAACTGAACAGAGATCCTGGTCCTTTAATCAGGGAGGGAGAGAGAGAGCCTAGCCCTGCTACAAAATATAACAGATATTATGTCCCTTTAATCAGCGAGAGACGGAGAGTGAGAGAGAGACACTGTCGCTAGGACAAGACAGGACCAGGATCCTGTCCCTTTAATCAGAGAGAGGGAGAGACACTGTCCCTGGGACAAAACAGGACCGGGATCCTGTCCCTTTAATCAGAGAGAGAGAGAGACACTGTCCCTGGGACAAAACAGAATAGAGGTCCTGTCCCTTTAATGAGAGAGAGAGAGACCCTGTCCCTGGGACAAAACAGAACAGAGACCCTGTCCCTTTAATGAGAGAGAGAGACCCTGTCCCTGGGACAAAACAGAACAGAGACCCTGTCCCTTTAATAACAGAGAGAGACACTGTCGCTGGGACAAAACAGAACAGAGACCCTCTCCCTTTAATCAGAAAGAGAGAGAGAGCCTCTCCCTGCTACAAAATATAAGAGAGATCCTGTCCCTTTAATCAGAGAGAGACGGAGAGTGAGAGAGATACACTGTCGCTAGGACAAAACAGGACCAGGATCCTGTCCCTTTAATCAGAAAGGGGGAGAGACACTGTCCCTGGGATTAAACAGGATAGAGATCCTGTCCCTTTAACCAGAGAGGGAGAGATAGAGAGAGGGAGAGAGACACTGTCCCTGGGTGAAAACAGAACAGAGATCCTGTCCCTTTAATAAGAGAGAGAGAGAGAGAGAGAGAGAGAGAGAGAGACACCCTGTCCCTGGGACAAAACAGAAGATAGATCCTGTCCCTTTAATCAGCGAGAGGGAGAGACACTGTCCCTGGGACAAAACTGAACAGAGATCCTGTCCCTTTAATCAGAGAGAGGGAGGGAGAGAGAGACACTGTCCCTGGAACAAAAGAGGACCGAGATCCTGTCCCTTAAATCAGCGAGATGGAGAGACACTGTCCCTGGGACTAAACAGGATAGAGATCCTGTCCCTTTAATCAGAGAGAGAGAGAGAGAGAGAGAGAGAGAGAGACTGTCCCTGGAACAAAACAGAACTGAGATCCTGTCCCTTTAATCAGAGAGAGAGAGAGAGAGAGAGAGAGAGAGAGAGAGAGAGAGAGAGAGAGAGAAAAACTGTCCCTGGGACAAAACATGACAGTGATCCTGTCCCTTTAATCATAGAGAGAGAGAGACACTGTCCCTGGGGCAAAACAGTACGCAAATGCTGTCTCGTTAATCAGAGACCCTGTCCCTTTAATCAGAGAGAGAGGGAGAGAGAGAGTCTACCTGGGACAAAATATAACAGAAATCCTGCACCTTTAATCAGAGAGGGAGAAAGAGAGAGACACTCTCCCTGGGACAAAACAGAACAGAGATCCTGTCCCTTTAATCAGAGAGGTAGAGATAGAGAGAGAGAGGGAGAGACACTGACCCTGGTACAAAACAGAACAGAGATCCTGTCCCTGTAATCAGAGAGAGAGAGACAGAGAGACACTGTCCCTGGGACAAAACAGAACAGAGATCCTGTCCATTTAATCAGAGAGAGAGAGAGAGACACTGTCTCTGGGATAAAACAGAACAGAGATCCTGTCCATTCAATCAGAGAGAGAGAGAGACACTGTCCCTGGGACAAAATATAACAGAAATCCTGTCCCTTTAATCAGAGAGGGAGAGAGAGACTCTGTCCCTGGGGCAAAACAGTACGGAAATGCTGTCTCGTTAATCAGAGACCCTGTCCCTTTAATCAGAGAGAGAGGGAGAGAGAGAGAGAGAGAGAGAGAGAGACTCTGTCCCTGGGACAAAACAGAACAGAGATCCTGTCCCTTTAATCAGAGAGAGAGAGAGAGAGAGAGAGAGAGAGAGACTCTGTCCCTGGGACAAAACAGAACAGAGATCCTGTCACTTTAGTCAGAGCGAGAGAGACACTGTCCCTGAGACAGCACAAATAGAGATCCTGTCCCTTTAATCAGAGAGAGAGACCCTGTTCTGGGACAAAACTGAACAGAGATCCTGGCCCTTTAATCAGGGAGGGAGAGAGAGAGCCTATCCCTGCTACAAAATATAACAGAGATTATGTCCCTTTAATCAGAGAGAGACGGAGAGTGAGAGAGAGACGCTGTCGCTAGGACAAAACAGGACCAGGATCCTGTCCCTTTAATCAGAGAGAGGGAGAGACACTGTCCCTGGGACAAAACCGAACAGAGATCCTGCCCCTTTAATCAGAGAGGGAGAGAGAGAGAGAGAGAGACACTGTCGATAGGACAAAACAGGACCAGGATCCTGTCCCTTTAATCAGAAAGGGGGAGAGACACTGTCCCTGGGACTAAACAGGATAGAGATCCTGTCCCTTTAATCAGAGAGGGAGAGATAGAGAGAGTGAGAGAGAGACACGGTCCCTGGGACAAAACAGAACAGAGATCCTGTCCCTTTAATCAGCGAGAGGGAGAGACGCTGTCCCTGGGACAAAACTGAACAGAGATCCTGTCCCTTTAATCAGAAAGAGGGAGATAGAGAGAGAGAGAGAGAGAGAGACACTGTCCCTGGGACGAAACAGGAGCGAGATCCTGTCCCTTAAATCAGCGAGAGGGAGAGGCACTGTCCCTGGGACTAAACAGGATAGAGATCCTGTCCCTTTAATCAGAGAGAGAGAGAGAGAGAGAGAGAGAGAGACACTGTCCCTGGGACAAAACAGGACAGAGATCCTGTCCCTTTAATCAGAGAGAGAGAGAGAGAGAGAGAGAGAGAGAGAGAGAGACTGTCAGTGGGACAAAACAGAACAGAGATCCTGTCCCTTTAATCAGAGAGAGAGGGACCTTGTCCCTGGGACAGAACAAACAGAGAACCTGTCCCTTTAATCAGAGAGAGGGAGAGACACTGTCCCTGGGACAAAAGAGAACAGATATCCTGTCCCTTTAATCAGAGAGAGAGGGGAGAGAGAGTGAGAGAGAGAACCTGTCCCTCGGGCAAAACAGTACGGAAATGCTGCCTCGTTAATCAGAGACCCTGTCCCTTTAATCAGAGAGAGAGGGAGAGAGAGGGAGAGAGAGAGTCTACCTGGGACCAAATATAACAGAAATCCTGCACCATTAACCAGAGAGGGAGAAAGAGAGCGACACTCTCCCTGGGACAAAACAGAACAGAGATCCTGTCCCTTTAATCAGAGAGAGGGAGAGAGGGAGAGAGAGAGAGAGAGACACTCTCCCTGGGACAAAACATGACAGTGAACCTGTCCCTTCAATCATAGAGAGAGAGAGAGAGAGACTCTGTCCCTGGGGCAAAACAGAACCGTGATCCTGTCCCTTTAATCAGAGAGAGGGAGAGACTCTGTCGCTGGGGCAAAACAGTACGCAAATGCTGTCTCGTTAATCAGAGACCCTGTCCCTTTAACCAGAGAGAGAGGGAGAGAGAGGGAGAGAGAGAGTCTACCTGGGACCAAATATAACAGAAATCCTGCACCTTTAATCAGAGAGGGAGAAAGAGAGAGACACTCTCCCTGGGACAAAACAGAACAGAAATCCTGTCCCTTTAATCAGAGAGGTAGAGACAGAGAGAGAGAGAGAGAGAGAGCGACACTCTCCCTGGGACAAAACAGAACAGAGATCCTGTCCCTTTAATCAGAGAGAGAGAGAGACACTGTCCCTGGGGCAAAACAGTACGGAAATACTGTCTTGTTAATCAGAGACCATGTCCCTTTAATCAGAGAGAGAGGGAGAGAGAGGGAGAGAGAGGGAGAGAGAGAGTCTACCTGGGACAAAATATAACAGAAATCCTGCACCTTTAATCAGAGAGGGAGAAAGAGAGAGACACTCTCCCTGGGACAAAACAGAACAGAGATCCTGTCCCTGTAATAAGAGAGAGAGAGACAGAGAGACACTGTCCCTGGGACAAAACAGAACAGAGATCCTGTCCCTATAATCAGAGAGAGAGAGAGAGAGAGAGAGACCCTGTCCCTGGGACAAAACTGAACAGAGATCCTGGCCCTTTAATCAGGGAGGGAGAGAGAGAGCCTAGCCCTGCTACAAAATATAACAGAGATTATGTCCCTTTAATCAGAGAGAGACGGAGAGTGAGAGAGAGACACTGTCGCTAGGACAAAACAGGACCAGGATCCTGTCCCTTTAATCAGAGAGAGGGAGAGACACTGTCCATGGGACACAACAGGACCAGGATCCTGTCCCTTTAATCAGAGAGAGAGAGAGACACTGTCCCTGGGTCAAAACAGAACCGAGATCCTGTCCCTTTAATCAGAGAGAGAGAGACAGAGAGAGAGAGAGAGAGAGAGAGAGAGAGAGACTGTCTCTGGGACAAAACAGAATATAGGTCCTGACCCTTTAATGAGAGAGAGACCCTGTCCCTGGGAAAAAACAGAACAGAGACCCTGTCCCTTTAATAAGAGAGAGAGACACTGTCGCTGGGACAAAACAGAACAGAGATCCTGCCCCTTTAATTAGAGAGGGAGAGAGAGAGAAAGAGACACTATCGCTAGGAGAAAACAGCACCAGGATCCTGTCCCTTTAATCAGAAAGGGGGAGATAGAGAGAGAGAGAGAGAGACACGGTCCCTGGGACAAAACAGAAGAGAGATCCTGTCCCTTAATCAGCGAGAGGGAGATAGAGAGAGAGAGAGAGAGACACTGTCCCTGGGACGAAACAGAACAGAGATCCTGTCCCTTAAATCAGCGAGAGGGAGAGACACTGTCCCTGGGACTAAAAAAGACAGAGATCCTGTCCCTTTTATCAGAGAGAGAGAGAGAGAGAGAGAGAGAGAGAGAGACACTGTCCCTGGGACAAAACAGAACAGAGATCCTGTCCCTTTAATCAGAGAGAGGAGAGAGAGAAAGAGTGACACTCTCCCTGGACAAAACAGAACAGAGATCCTGTCCCTTGAATCAGAGAGAGAGAGGGAGAGAGAGAGAGAGAGAGACCCTGTCCTTCGGGCAAAACAGTACGGAAATGCTGTCTCGTTATTCAGAGACCCTGTCCCTTTACTCAGAGAGAGAGGGAGAGAGAGGGAGAGAGAGAGTCTACCTAGGACCAACTATAACAGAAATCCTGCACCTTTAATCAGAGAGGAGAAAGAGAGAGACACTCTCCCTGGGACAAAACAGAACAGAGATCCTGTCCCTTTAATCAGAGAGGTAGAGATAGAGAGAGAGAAAGAGAGAGACACTCTCCCTGGGACAAAACAGAACAGAGATCCTGTCCCTTAAATCAGAGAGAGAGAGAGAGGGAGAGACACTGTCCCTGGACAAAACAGAACAGAGATCCTGTCCTGTAATAAGAGAGAGAGAGACAGAGAGACACTGTCCCTGGGACAAAACAGAACAGAGATCCTGTCCCTATAATCAGAGAGAGAGAGAGACCCTGTCCCTGGGACAAAACTGAACAGAGATCCTGGCCCTTTAATCAGGGAGGGAGAGAGAGAGCCTAGCCCTGCTACAAAATATAACAGAGATTATGTCCCTTTAATCAGAGAGAGACGGAGAATGAGAGAGAGACACTGTCGCTAGGACAAAACAGACCAGGATCCTGTCCCTTTAATCAGAGAGAGGGAGAGACACTGTCCATGGGACACAACAGGACCAGGATCCTGTCCCTTTAATCAGAGAGAGGGAGAGACACTGTCCATGGACAAAACAGGACCAGGATCCTGTCCCTTTAATCAGAGTGAGAGAGAGACACTGTCGCTAGGACAAAACAGGACCAGGATCCTGTCCCTTTAATCAGAGAGAGGGAGAGACACTGTCCATGGGACTAAACAGGACCAGGATCCTGTCCCTTTAATCAGAGTGAGAGAGAGACACTGTCGCTAGGACAAAACAGGACCAGGATCCTGTCCCTTTAAACAGAGAGAGGGAGAGACACTGTCCATGGGACAAAACAGGACAGAGATCCTGTCGCTTTAATCAGAGAGAGAGAGAGAGAGAGAGAGAGAGAGAGAGACTGTCAGTGGGACAAAACAGAACAGAGATCCTGTCCCTTTAATCAGAGAGAGAGGGACCTTGTCCCTGGGACAGAACAAACAGAGAACCTGTCCCTTTAATCAGAGAGAGGGAGAGACACTGTCCCTGGGACAAAAGAGAACAGATATCCTGTCCCTTTAATCAGAGAGAGAGGGGAGAGAGAGAGAGAGAGAGAACCTGTCCCTCGGCAAAACAGTACGGAAATGCTGCCTCGTTAATCAGAGACCCTGTCCCTTTAATCAGAGAGAGAGGGAGAGAGAGGGAGAGAGAGAGTCTACCTGGGACCAAATATAACAGAAATCCTGCACCTTTAACCAGAGAGGGAGAAAGAGGAGCGACACTCTCCCTGGGACAAAACAGAACAGAGATCCTGTCCCTTTAATCAGAGAGAGGGAGAGAGGAGAGAGAGAGAGAGAGACACTCTCCCTGGGACAAAACATGACAGTGAACCTGTCCCTTCAATCATAGAGAGAGAGAGAGAGAGACTCTGTCCCTGGGGCAAAACAGAACCGTGATCCTGTCCCTTTAATCAGAGAGAGGGAGAGACTCTGTCGCTGGGGCAAAACAGTACGCAAATGCTGTCTCGTTAATCAGAGACCCTGTCCCTTTAACCAGAGAGAGAGGGAGAGAGAGGGAGAGAGAGAGTCTACCTGGGACCAAATATAACAGAAATCCTGCACCTTTAATCAGAGAGGGAGAAAGAGAGAGACACTCTCCCTGTGACAAAACAGAACAGAAATCCTGTCCCTTTAATCAGAGAGGTAGAGACAGAGAGAGAGAGAGAGAGAGAGAGAGCGACACTCTCCCTGGGACAAAACAGAACAGAGATCCTGTCCCTTTAATCAGAGAGAGAGAGAGACACTGTCCCTGGGGCAAAACAGTACGGAAATACTGTCTTGTTAATCAGAGACCATGTCCCTTTAATCAGAGAGAGAGGGAGAGAGGGAGGAGAGAGGGGAGAGAGAGAGTCTACCTGGGACAAAATATAACAGAAATCCTGCACCTTTAATCAGAGAGGGAGAAAGAGAGAGACACTCTCCCTGGGACAAAACAGAACAGAGATCCTGTCCCTGTAATAAGAGAGAGAGAGACAGAGAGACACTGTCCCTGGGACAAAACAGAACAGAGATCCTGTCCCTATAATCAGAGAGAGAGAGAGAGAGAGAGAGAGAGAGAGACCCTGTCCCTGGGACAAAACTGAACAGAGATCCTGGCCCTTTAATCAGGGAGGGAGTGGGAGAGCCTAGCCCTGCTACAAAATATAACAGAGATTATGTCCCTTTAATCAGAGAGAGACGGAGAGTGAGAGAGAGACACTGTCGCTAGGACAAAACAGACCAGGATCCTGTCCCTTTAATCAGAGAGAGGGAGAGGACACTGTCCATGGGACACAACAGGACCAGGATCCTGTCCCTTTAATCAGAGAGAGAGAGAGACACTGTCCCTGGGTCA
>NW_027596901.1:5000-15000 GCF_964194155.1 Cetorhinus maximus
CCATCAATGAAACGCTCTTTTCATCGTCTTCACATATCGCGTATTTCCCCAGCTCCTATCGCTGCCCCCGGGACCATATCCCCAAACCTCCCTACAGGGCCAACGAAGGGGCTTTTGTTTTTTTAACCGAAGCGGTGGGGGGGCGGTTAGTGAGACTAATTGGACAGACCTTTCAAAGAGCCGGCACAGGCGCGATGGGCCGAATGGCCTCCCCCTGAGCTCTCTGAAGGTAAGGGTCCCGACCGTTTTAAGTTTGTCCTTCGGCGGTCGCAGTGATATTGAAATGCCTCGAACACAGTCTTTGCATCTTGCTGTGTCCTATTGCCAATCAGCTGAGGAATAATGAGCCCGAATAGTTTTTTAATGGCAGAGAGATTGGCGTCAATCAAAGACGTTTCGTGGTTTGGGGTGGCTTGTCTTTAATTTAAAAAAAAAACTTCTTTATCAGCCAATGAATGGGAGGCAGGGAGGGATTGACAGCAGAATTCGCAGTAAATAGAGTCCATTTAAACTGCACACATAACAGCCTACAGAGTCTCTTAAATCAGCATCAACTAGCAAACAGTCTACAGAGTCTATTTAAATAGCACACAAGACAGTCTGCAGAGTCTATTAAGTCAGTATGAACTAGCAAGCAGTCTACAGAGTCTATTTAAATAATGCACAAAACAAACAGTCTACAGAGGCTATTAAGCAAGCACCAACTAGCAAGCAGTCTACAGAGTCTATTTAAATAGTGCACAAAAGCAAATAGTCTACAGAGTCAATTTAAATAGTGCACTATAACAGTCTACAGAGTCTATTTAAACAGCATTCTACAGCAAACAGTCTACAGAGTCTTTTTAAATAGTGCACAAAAGCAAATGTCTACAGAGTTCATTTGAACAGTGCACTATAGCAGTCTACAGAGTCTATTTAAACAGTGCAGGGCAGCAAATAGTCTACAGAGACTATTTATACAGCGCACTATAGCAAGCAGCCTACAGAGTCTATTTAAACAGCGCACAACAACAAACAGTCTACAGAGTCTATTTAAACAGCGCACCACAACAAACAGTCTACAGAGTCTATTTAAACAGTGCACCACAACAAACAGTATACAGAGTCTATTTAAACAGCGCACTACAACAAACAGTCTACAGAGCCTATTTAAACAGCACACCACAACAAACAGTCTACAGAGTCTATTTAAACAGCGCACTACAACAAATGGTCTACAGAGTCTATTTAAACAGCGCACTACAACAAACAGTCTACAGAGTCTATTTAAATAGTGCACAAAAGCAAATAGTCTACAGAGTCAATTTAAATAGTGCACTATAACAGTCTACAGAGTCTATTTAAACAGCATTCTACAGCAAACAGTCTACAGAGTCTTTTTAAATAGTGCAAAAGCAAATGTCTACAGAGTTCATTTGAACAGTGCACTATAGCAGTCTACAGAGTCTATTTAAACAGTGCAGGGCAGCAAATAGTCTACAGAGACTATTTATACAACGCACTATAGCAAGCAGCCTACAGAGTCTATTTAAACAGCGCACAACAACAAACAGTCTACAGAGTCTATTTAAACAGCCCACCACAACAAACAGTCTACAGAGTCTATTTAAACAGTGCACCACAACAAACAGTATACAGAGTCTATTTAAACAGCGCACTACAACAAACAGTCTACAGAGTCTATTTAAACAGCACACCACAACAAACAGTCTACAGAGTCTATTTAAACAGCGCACTACAACAAATGGTCTACAGAGTCTATTTAAACAGCGCACTACAACAAACAGTCTACAGAGTCTATTTAAACAGCGCACTACAACAAACAGTCTACAGAGTCTATTTAAACAACACACTACAACAAACAGTCTACAGGGTCTATTTAAACAGCACACTACAACAAAAAGTCTACAGAGTCTATTTAAACAGCGCACTACAACAAACAGTCTACAGAGTCTATTTAAACAGCGCACTACAACAAACAGTCTACAGAGTCTATTTAAACAGCGCACTACAACAAACAGTCTACAGAGTCTATTTAAACAGCACACTACAACAAACAGTCTACAGAGTCTATTTAAACAGCACACTACAAGAGTCTACAGAGTCTATTTAAACAGCACACTACAACAAACAGTCTACAGAGTCTATTTAAACAGCGCATGACAACAAACAGTCTACAGAGTCTATTTAAACAGCGCACTACAACAAACAGTCTACAGAGTCTATTTAGTGAATGCACGGCAGCAAATAGTCCACCGAGTCTGTGTAAACAAAGCGGGGCTGCTGCACACGGCGCCGGGAATGGAAGGGCTGAACGGGCTGGGGTATAAAACTGGTGACCGGCTTCCCACCCCCATCAGCTGCTGACGGGATGAGGTGGGGGTTAGAAAGTTGCAGCGCGCCCCCACCCCCCCAGGAACCCCCCCAGGCCAGCTCCTCCCGCCATCCTCATCGCAACTTGTCATGAACCGTGTGCCCCGCACGCGCCCAGTGGGGAATGTGATTTTTTGGGAAGCAGCAGGTACAGAGGAGGTTTGGTAACGTTCTCCCTCCTTGTCCAGGGGAGCCGGACAGACCGACGCTGAACGCTCGGAATGACAGTGAAGGTAACACCTATCGCATCTACTTCGAAGACCACGAGAGCGGCACGAGCCCAGTCCTGAAGCACAACGTGAAATACAAAGAGGTGAGTGTCAGGCATTTTCCCGAGGCTGATATCTGGGAGGGGAAGGGGGGAAGGGGAAGGGGGGAAGGGGGTGAGGAGTCAAACATTTGCACCAAGGCTGATGTTTCATCGACACCCACTCCAACCCTATCCCTGTGCGTCCTCCTGGCACTTTGCAAGCTCAGGGTCTATCCTCACCCGGAGAGGGGCTTCTGATTCCCCGCTCCCCGGCATTGCTGAGACTGCCCATTACCCCCTCCGACTCCACACCCCTCTCAGCCCGTCCGTGGCTGAAGCCCTCGCCCGAGCCCACCCCCCCACCTGTTACCCCCGGGGTCGACGGTCCCAGCGCGCTCCAAGGCTGCTGTCTCATCTCCTGTCCCTCCGTCAACTTCAGCTCAGCCAAAAACCCTCTGCTGCACCCCCCCCACCCCCACCCCCGTGTCCTAACTCGCACCGGGTCCCGATCGCCCAGCACCCCGACTGTGCCGGCTGCTTCCCGACCTTCATTTCAATATACCGATCCACATTGTAAAACCCTTTCATAGCCTCCTTCCCTAGAACGTCTACCCTCAAACACACACCTCCCCAGCCCTACCCTATCCCTGTAACCTCCTCCAGCCCCTACAACCCTCCCTATCTCTGCAACCTCCTCCAGCTCCCACAACCCACCCTATCTCTGAAACCTCCTTCAGTCACTACAACCCTTTGTTTGATGGGGACAGTGTAGAGGGAGCTTTACTCTGTATCTAACCCCGTGCTGTACCTGTCCTGGGAGTGTTTGATGGGGACAGTGTAGAGGGAGCTTTACTCTGTATCTAACCCCGTGCTGTACCTGTCCTGGGAGTGTTTGATGGGGACAGTGTAGAGGGAGCTTTACTCTGTATCTAACCCCGTGCTGTACCTGTCCTGGGAGTGTTTGATGGGGACAGTGTAGAGGGAGCTTTACTCTGTATCTAACCCCGTGCTGTACCTGTCCTGGGAGTGTTTGATGGGGACGGTGTAGAGGGATTTACTCTGTATCTAACACCGTGCTGTACCTGTCCTGGGAGTGTTTGATGGGGACAGTGTAGAGGGAGCTTTACTCTGTATCTAACCCCGTGCTGTACCTGTCCTGGGAGTGTTTGATGGGGACAGTGTAGAGGGAGTTTTACTCTGTATCTAACCCCGTGCTGTACCTGTCCTGCGAATCACAGCTGATGTGAACGGAGGTCAGTGTTATTGAATTGTGAAATCTCCTGTCCTCCCCAGGAACAATCTGCCGAGTGGATCAGTGACAGTGTGAACGGGACAGATTCCTACCTGCTGAAGAATCTAACATGGGCGACCCAATACGTTGTCCAAGTGGAGGCTGAGAACCAAATGGGCCCATCGCAGCCAGCATTTCTAAACTTCACCACTCCTGAACAGCCCCTTCCTCCAATATCAGGTCGGTCAACTCAGCAGACACTGTCAGGTCTTAGTCACCCACTCAGATCGATGCATTTCTGTTGGGTCGGGGGAGGATTAAGGGTTATGGGACCAAGGCGGGTGCAAGGAGTTAAGATACAGATCAGCCACGATCTGATTGAATGGGGGAACAGCCTCGCGAGGGGCTGAATGGCCTCCTCCTGTTCCTGTGTAACAGGCTCGAGGGGGCTGAATGGGGCCTCCTCCTGTTCCTGTGTAACAGGCTCGAGGGGCGTAAATGGGGCCTCCTCCTGTTCCTGTGTAACAGGCTCGAGGGGGCTGAATGGGCCTCCTCCTGTTCCTGTGTAACAGACTCGAGAGGGGCTGAATGGGCCTCCTCCTGTTCCTGTGTAACAGGCTCGAGGGGGCTGAATGGCCTCCTCCTGTTCCTGTGTAACAGGCTCGAGGGGGCTGAATGGGCCTCCTCCTGTTCCTGTGTAACAGGCTCGAGGGGGCTGAATGGCCTCCTCCTGTTCCTGTGTAACAGGCTCGAGGGGGCTGAATGGGCCTCCTCCTGTTCCTGTGTAACAGACTCGAGAGGGGCTGAATGGGCCTCCTCCTGTTCCTGTGTAACAGGCTCGAGGGGGCTGAATGGCCTCCTCCTGTTCCTGTGTAACAGGCTCGAGGGGGCTGAATGGGCCTCCTCCTGTTCCTGTGTAACAGGCTCGAAGGGGCTGAATGGCCTCCTCCTGTTCCTGTGTAACAGGCTCGAGGGGCTGAATGGGCCTCCTCCTGTTCCTGTGTAACAGGCTCGAGGGAGCTGAATGGCCTCCTCCTGTTCCTGTGTAACAGGCTCGAGGGGGCTGAATGGGCCTCCTCCTGTTCCTGTGTAACAGGCTCGAGGGGGCTGAATGGCCTCCTCCTGTTCCTGTGTAACAGGCTCGAGGGGGGTAAATGGGCCTCCTCCTGTTCCTTGTCTCTTGGATCCGAGGATTCTCCTAACGAGGTTTTCCTGATTTTCAGCAAATTTGGCGACTGGGGAGAAAGCCAAGATCGGCATGGGTGGCATAGTCGGGATCATCATGATGATTTTCCTGGTGCTGTTGCTGGCTGTGGATGTTACCTGCTACTACACCAGGAGGTGTGGCATCCTCATGTGCATCGCTGTCAATGTCCTGGGAAAGCAGGAACCAGACGCTAAAAGACTGGATCAGGAAATGGGAGCGACTGTCGTCAGGTGAGCTACAAGGGGAACCAGCGTCTTGGCATGATATCTCGCGGAGCGATCTAGGGCCTACAACATCAGTCTGGCATTAATCCCAGTCAGTAGCTTAATCTCACTCGCCTGCCCCTAAGTCAGGTCATCGTGCGCTGGATTCCCCATTCCAGAGACACAAGCACTAGACAAGGTGAGAATTCTCCACGGTACAGAGGGAGCGCTGCACTGTCAGACGGTCAGTGCTGAGGGAGTGCTGCACTGTCAGACGGTCAGTGCTGAGGGAGTGCCGCACTGTCGGAGGGTCAGTACTGAGGGAGTGCTGCACTGTCGGAGGGTCAGTACTGAGGGAGCGCCGCACTGTCGGAGGGTCAGTACTGAGGGAGTGCTGCACTGTCGGAGGGTCAGTACTGAGGGAGTGCTGAACTGTCGGAGGGTCAGTACTGAGGGAGTGCCGCACTGTCGGAGGGTCAGTACTGAGGGAGTGCTGAACTGTCGGAGGGTCAGTACTGAGGGAGTGCTGCACTGTCGGAGGGTCAGTACTGAGGGAGTGCTGCACTGTCGGAGGGTCAGTGCTGAGGGAGTGCTGCACTGTCGGAGGGTCAGTGCTGAGGGAGCGCTGCACTGTCGGAGGGTCAGTACTGAGGGAGTGCTGCACTGTCGGAGGGTCGGTACTGAGGGAGTGCCGCACTGTCGGAGGGTCAGTACTGAGGGAGTGCTGCACTGTCAGAGGGTCAGTACTGAGGGAGTGCCGCACTGTGGGAGATCCATATTTCGGATGAGTCATTAAACCGAGGCCCCGTCTGCCCTCTCGGGCGGGTGTGAAAGATCCCACGGCCACTATTTGGGAGAAGAGCAGGGGGGGAGTTCTCCCCGGTGTCCTGGGGCCAACCAGACAATCTGGGTCGATATCACATGGCTGTTTGTGGGATCTTGCTGTGTGCCGATTGGCTGCTGCGCTTCCTACATTACAACAGTGACCTGACCGGAAACAAACAGAGGTCCCTGATTGGCTGTGAAGTGCTCTGGGATGTGCCCTGAATGGGAGCTGTACCCACCCCCACCCCATCCCCAAATCTGGACAGTTAATAATGGCTGCGCTCGGTCAGTGAGGCGGGGACGCGCTCGGTCAGCGAGGCGGGGACGCGCTCGGTCAGCGAGGCGGGGACGCGCTCGGTCAGCGAGGCGGGGACGCGCTCGGTCAGCGAGGCGGGGACGCGCTCGGTCAGCGAGGCGGGGACGCGCTCGGTCAGCGAGGCGGGGACGCGCTCGGTCAGCGAGGCGGGGACGCGCTCGGTCAGCGAGGCGGGGACGCGCTCGGTCAGCGAGGCGGGGACGCGCTCGGTCAGCGAGGCGGGGACGCGCTCGGTCAGCGAGGCGGGGACCCCCTCGGTCAGCGAGGGGGGGACGGGCTCGGTCAGGGAGGCGGGGATGCGCTCGGTCAGCGAGGCGGGGACGCGCTCGGTCAGTGAGGCGGGGCTGCGCTCGGTCAGTGAGGCGGGGATGGGCTCGGTCAGTGAGGCGGGGACGGGCTCGGTCAGTGAGGCGGGGACGCGCTCGGTCAGGGAGGCGGGGATGGGCTCGGTCAGCGAGGGGGGGACGGGCTCGGTCAGGGAGGCGGGGACGCGTGAGGAGAGGTGAATTTCAGCGCGGTGGACGGTGTGCTGTCTGTGGTCATGTCCCGGGTGTTGAGACTCTCTCTCTCTCTCTGTTCCTTCCATGTTGTGAAGTGCTGAGCCTAAAGGAAACCTCTGCGAGATCCACACGGGAAGCACACTCCAAAAATACAGCAAGGCCAAACATTCGGGGAGCTCCAACGACAAAATGCCGCTCACCAAGTCCGAGTAGGTCTGACTCTTCTGGCCGCCCCCTTCTCCGCGCTGTCTCTCTCGCTGCACTCTCCGCATCAACCTGGAAACACCATCGGAGCTCAGCTCACTGCCCCACGTTCCAACAAACACCCCCTACGATAAACCCCTCTGCCTTTCCTGTTTCTGCTCTTGCGTTTCGGGGACTCACCTGGCACCTCAGGAGGCCATTCGGCCCATCGTGCCTGTCCCGGCTCTTTGATAGATCTGTCCAATTAGTTCCCCCTCTCTCCTCCTGCTCTGTCCCCCACAGACCTGCCAATCTTCCCCCTTCAAGTATTTCTCCAATTCCCCCTTTGTGAAAGTTCCTATTGAATCTGCTTCCACCGCCCTTTCAGGCAGCGCCTTCCAGATCACAACAACTCGCTGTGTGTAAAACAAAATCCTCCTCATCTCCCCCCACTCTGGTTCTTTTCCCCCGATTCTCTTCAATCTGCGTCCCCTCTGGTTACCGACCCTCCTGCCCACTGGGAAACACTTTCTCCTCATCGACTCTATCCAAACACCCCTCCTGATGTCGAACGTCCCGATTCAATCTCCCCCCTTAACCTTCTCCGCTCCGAGGAGAACGATCCCGGCTTCTCCCCAGTCCCTCCACACGGACTGAAGTCACCTCATCCCCCGGGAACCGTCCCAGTAAATCTCCTCCGCACCCCCTCTCTTGACATCCCTGTTAAATCTCTCTCTCTCTCTCTCTCTGGTCTCTCTCTCCGGGTACCAGTCCCTAAGGGGACCCTAGACTTCCATTGGGTGGGTGGTTCTGCTTGGCAAAGCGCTGCAGTGGCCTGGTCACTGCCTCCTGTAGTGTAGCTGACCAGGACACCCTCCCTCTCGCCATCCAGCATTTGGGAAGGATTTCCAGGCTGGTAATCAACCTGTTTGGTCCCCTTGTGAGGGCACCTCCCATGGTGGTCAAGTCCCGAGGTGGGTCTCGAACCTGGAGTTCCTGGGCCATTGCTCACCATTGAGCCACAGGAGGGTCTCTCCTTAACCCCCCACGACCCAACAAATATCTCTCAATCTCAGTTCTGAAATGTTTCAGTCGACCCTCCCAACCTCGAGAGCTTTTTCTGGAGGGGGGGGAGAGAGTTCCAGATTTCCATCCCTCCTCCTTTGTGTGAGGAAGGGCTTCTTGACATCACCCCCCTCCGAACGGCCTGGCTCCCATTTTAAGGTTCCGTCTCCTTGCTGTGGACTCCCTCCCCCTCACCTCACCCCCACCCTCACCAGAGGGAAATAGTTCCCCTCTCGCGACCCCATCCAATCCGTGAATCGTCTTCAACCCCCTCGATTTGATCACCCCTTAATCTTCGAGACTCGGGGTGGGTGGGGGGGGAACACAAGCCTGTGCAACCTGCCCTCGGGATTTGAACGTCCTGAATCTCACTCGGACGCTCAGGATGGATCTGGGAATGATGGGAAACGGAAAACCTCACCCCTGAGGTTTGAGTTTGGAATGGCCGCTCGCAACTCCCCCCAGCTGAACTCTCGCTAAACTCTGTCCGGTCTCATTCCTAATCCACGTGTTAGCGTGCGCAGGAGTAACCTGTCTGACCATTCTCTATCTCATCCTGCGTTCGTCTTTACAAGCACATATCAGAACCGAGGGGTTATAACCACCGGGAAAGAGTGAACAGGGATGGGGCTCTTTTCTCTAGTAAAGAGAAGGCTGAGGGGTGACCTGATCGAGGTCTTTACAATGACGAAAGGGGTTTCGATGGGGTAGACGTAGAGAAGATGTTTCCACTTGTCGGAGTGAGACCAGAACTAGGGACCTTCAATATAAGATCGTCACTAATAAACCCCAATGGGGAATTCAGGAGAAACTTCTTTACCCAGAGAGTGGGGAGAATGTGGGACTCGCTCCCGCAGGGAGTGGTCGAGGTGAATAGCGTCGATGTGTTTTAAGGGGGTAAGCTCATCTCAGGTTGGGGGCGCGACACCGAGGTTGTGAACAGCCTGGGTTTAACCTCGGACGTCTGCTAGGGAGAGGAACCGGGGGGTGGGGGGTCACTAGGGCACGGAATTCGGAGCGGGGGAGGGAAACAGTCCTTCCGACGTTGCAGGGGGAAGGAATTCCTGCCCACCCAGGATAATGAGTCCGGTCATTTAGCAGCAGTGAAGCAGTCTGAGGGAGGTGGCGGTGGTGAGCTGGAGTTGGGGAGGTGGAGGGGGGTGGATATGTAGTGGCTGTGCTTTGGGGGTGATGTTGCCGGAGGGGGGGCCCAGCGTGTGGTCTGGAAATAGGATAGGGGCAGGGCCGGGAGGGATTCTGGAGGGACAGCCCCAATGGGGGAAAGTCTCCGGCCCCTGGACAGAACACACCGCGCAGGCCGGGAACGCCTGGCCGAACATTTCACTAAAAACGCCTTTGTCTCTTGTCAAAAAAACCAGAACACTGCCCGGGAATGATAAAGCTTCAAACCAACCCTGAGATTCCCCCCGGACCAGATGTGGACCAGCAGCACCCGTGAGACGTCGGATCAGTGAACCAGAGAACTGGGAATCCTCCATCGACACGATCTTCTCTCTTGCTTTTCCTCTCACTGCTCCGTCCACCCTTTAAAAAAACCCCGCCCCACCCTCGGTCACTCCCGGTGCCTTTCAGAGAGGATTCCAAAGACCGATTCAGCCACAAATGGGCCCTTGGGAAACCTGGCCATGGCAACGGGCCTGACCGGGGCGGCCATCTTGCTTCGGTTGCCCGTAACAACTCGACCGACGTCTTCCCGAGTGGGAGCCACAGAAACAGCTACTTGCATTTATATAGCGACTTTGACGCGGCACCGCATCCCCCCCCCCGACCCCAGGGTGCTTCACAGGATCGCGAATCGTTGACCATTAACTTGACACAGGTCCGGC
>NW_027596901.1:20000-107500 GCF_964194155.1 Cetorhinus maximus
AAAGATCCCACGGCCTCTTTTGGGAAGATGAGCGGGGGGGTGGGGGGTGGGGGGGGGTGGAGTTCTCCCCCCTGGTGTCCCTGGGGATAATATTTATCCCTCAACCAACGTCACTAAAAAAAAACAGACGATCTGGGTCATGGTCACGCTGCTGTTTGTGGGATCTTGCTGTGCGCAGATTGGCTGCTGTGTTTCCTGCATTAGAACAGTGACCTGGCTGGGAAAAAAAAAAGTCCCTCTTTGGCTGTGAAACGCTTTGGGATGCCCTGAGGAGGTGACAGGCGCTAGCGAAATGCAGGTTCCGGCCTTCAATTTCACGAGTGTTAAGGAAGATTCCATTCACCGGGAAAACCGACCGCATCCCCGCAGCGGAAGTTCTGCTTTGATGTTTGAGCCGTAATTTCAGCCCCTGATATGATTGAACATCAAAAAACCCGAGTTGCCCATCTCACCACATCTCAGAATGTTTATATTTCTCTGACACACCCGTTTTCAACAATGTGACAGTGTACAACAAAAAGCTTGCATTTATCTAGCACCTCTCATGCATTCCAACATGCCAGGGGTGCTTGGCAGGAGCTATTCACACGCAGGAGTTGACACCGAGCCGCGTAAGGAGGTTTCGAGAGACAGACGGTCAAACGCTTGGTCAGGGAGGCCGGGTTTACGAGGAGCGCCTCAAAAGCAGAGAGAGGGCAGGAGAGATTCGGCATGAATTCGAGATTACAGGGGGGGATGGAACGTGAGGGTCAGTACTGAGGGAGTGCTGCACTGTCGGAGGTTCAGTACTGATGGAGTGATGCACTGTCGGAGGGTCAGTACTGAGGGAGTGCTGCCCTGTCAGAGGGCCAGTACTGAGGGAGTGCCGCACTGTCGGAGGTTCAGTACTGATGGAGTGATGCACTGTCGGAGGGTCAGTACTGAGGGAGTGCCGCACTGTCGGAGGGTCAGTGCTGAGGGAGCGCTGCACTGTCAGAGGGTCAGTACTGAGGGAGTGCCGCACTGTCGGAGGGTCAGTACTGAGGGAGTGCTGCACTTTCGGAGGGTCAGTGCTGAGGGAGTGCTGCACTGTCAGAGGGTCAGTACTGAGGGAGTGCCGCACTGTCGGAGGGTCAGTACTGAGGGAGTGCTGCACTGTCGGAGGGTCAGTACTGAGGGAGTGCCGCACTGTCAGAGGGTCAGTACTGAGGGAGTGCCGCACTGTCGGAGGGTCAGTACTGAGGGAGTGCTGCACTTTCGGAGGGTCAGTACTGAGGGAGTGCTGCACTTTCGGAGGGTCAGTACTGAGGGAGTGCTGCACTTTCGGAGGGTCAGTACTGAGGGAGTGCTGCACTGTCGGAGGGTCAGTACTGAGGGAGTGCTGCAATTTCGGAGGGTCAGTACTGAGGGAGTGCTGCACTGTCGGAGGGTCAGTACTGAGGGAGTGCCGCACTGTCGGAGGGTCAGTACTGAGGGAGTGCTACACTGTCGGAGGGTCAGTGCTGAGGGAGTGCCGCACTGTCGGAGGGTCAGTACTGAGGGAGCGCTGCACTGTCGGAGGGTCAGTACTGAGGGAGTGCCGCACTGTCGGAGGGTCAGTACTGAGGGAGCGCTGCACTGTCGGAGGGTCAGTACTGAGGGAGTGCTGCACTGTCAGACGGTCAGTACTGAGGGAGTGCCGCACTGTCAGAGGGTCAGTACTGAGGGAGTGCTGCACTGTCAGAGGGTCAGTACTGAGGGAGTGCTGTACTGTCGGGGGATAGTACTAGGGAGTGCCGCACTGTCGTAGGATCAGTACTGAAGGAGCGCAGTCGAATAGCCAAGTGTGGAGGTGACAAAGGCACGGACGAGGGCTTCCGCAGCCGATGAGCCGAGACAAGTGAAGCCGGGCGATATTACGCTGGCGGAAGTGGAGGCCTTGGGGATGGTGTGGACGTGAGTCTGGAGGCTCATCTCAGGTTGGGGGCGCGACACCGAGGTTGTGAACAGCCTGGTTTAATCTCGGACGTCCGCTAGGGAGAGGAACCGGGGGGGTAACTAGGGCACGGAATTCGGAGCGGGGGAGGGAAACAGTCCCTCCGACGTTACATGGGGAAGGAATTCCTGCCCACCCAGGTACTGGTGTCGGTGAATTTAGTAACAGTGGTTGAATCCAGGGAGGTGGTGGTGGCGAGATGGAGCTGGGGAGAGGGGGCGTGGACATGTAGTGGCTGTGCTTTGGGGGTGATGTTTGCCGAGATGGGGTACGGATTCGCAGTAGGAGAGGGCCAAGGACTCCAGGGCGTTGGAAGCCGGAAGTGAAGCCATTCCTATGATTGCTTGGCCACCATCCGATCAATAAGGAGGGAAGCAATAACAGAAACAGAGATACCTGGAAAAAACTCAGCAGGTCGGGCAGCATCGCCGATGCTGCCAGACCTGCTGAGTTTTTTCCAGATATTTCTGTTTCTGTTTTGGGTTTCCAGGCCTCACAGACAACTGAGGGGAGGATTCAAGGTGGAGGTCTGGGTAAGATGGGCAGGGACTTAAGAGGCAAGTACGCGCTCCAACCATTTGGAGATGGAAAGAGAGGTCGCAGCCACAGAGGGGTCAAGAGCGGATTGTTGGATTTAAGTGATCGGGGCAGTAGATTGAACGGGCATCATCGCTGGGAGCAGGAGGAGGCCATTCTGCCCATCGGGCCTGCTACCCCAGTCAGTGCAATGGTGGCCGATCTCCTCCCTCAGCTCCCCTTTCCCTCCCTTATCCCTCAGCACCCAAAAAACCCCATCGACCTCAGTCTTGAATAGACTCAACGGCGGAGAACCCACAGCTTCCCGGGGCTGGGGTGGGGAGAGAATTCCAAAGATTCACCACCCTCCGAGTGAGGACGTTTCTCCTCGTCTCCGTCCGAAATGGACTCAAGAAGCCCTCAAGCCCAAACCAGCTCAGGGCATTTCTGAAACAGGAGCTGTGGGCGATTCTCGGGGATCTCCAGTGACTCAGTAACAGAATATTTTTTTCATTTCACTGCATGTCCCTGTTCAGGCTGCCGGGGGTCTCCGATCTTTGGAAAGACCCATCAATCCAATTTCCATCCCAAGCAGCGAGTGGTCAACAGGGAGAGGAGGACGAATGGCACATTTAGCGGTCAGAAAGGTACCGCGAGATGGATACTGGAACGTCGTCGAAGACATATCGCAGGCTGCTCGAGGGTCAGACACTGGGTTGAGCCTGAATGTCCTGTTAGAACAAACACATGGAAAATATCAGCTTCACATAACAGATTCAGTCTCAGTGGGGACAGTGTAGAGGGAGCTTTACTCTGTATCTAACCCCGTGCTGTACCTGTCCTGGGGGTGTTTGGTGGGGACAGTGTAGAGGGAGCTTTACTCTGTATCTAACCCCGTGCTGTACCTGTCCTGGGAGTGTTTGATGGGAACAGTGTAGAGGGAGCTTTACTCTGTATCTAACACCGTGCTGTACCTGCCCTGGGAGTGTTTGATGGGGACAGTGTAGAGGGAGCTTTACTCTGTATCTAACCCCGTGCTGTACCTGTCCTGGGAGTGTTTGATGGGGACAGTGTAGAGGGAGCTTTACTCTGTATCTAACCCCGTGCTGTACCTGTCCTGGGAGTGTTTGATGGGAACAGTGTAGAGGGAGCTTTACTCTGTATCTAACACCGTGCTGTACCTGCCCTGGGAGTGTTTGATGGGGACAGTGTAGAGGGAGCTTTACTCTGTATCTAACCCCGTGCTGTACCTGTCCTGGGAGTGTTTGATGGGGACGGTGTAGAGGGAGCTTTACTCTGTATCTAACCCCGTGCTGTACCTGTCCTGGGAGTGTTTGGTGGGGACAGTGTAGAGGGAGAGTTACTCTGCTGATCATACTCACTTTCTGTTGATGCTCTTTATTCCAGGCGTAGTAAGCCACTGCCATAACCAACACCAGAAGCACTGTACATATGATAACAATGATGACCGTCAATAATCCAATGCTTAATTCTAAAAAACAAGAACAAGGAACAGATTCATGCAGGGTGCGATTGTTAGTCACGCTCACCCTGTCAGATCCTTGGGGCTTCGGAAAGCAGGAGATAGAGAGACCGCGAGAGGTTCAGGGAGGGAATTCCAGAGCTCAGGGCCCCCCAGGCAGCTGAAGGCACGGCCGCCAATGGTGGAGCGATGGGGAATCAGGGGATGGTCAAGAGAGCAGAATTGTAGGAGCGCAGAGATCTCTGAGGGTTGTAGAGGCTGGAGGAGTTTACAGAGATAGGGAGGGTTGTAGGGACTGGAGTGGGGGTGCAGCGATAGGGAGGGTTGTAGGGGCTGGAGGAGGTTACAGAGATAGGGAGGGTTGTAGGGACTGGAGTGGGGTGCAGAGATAGGGAGGTTTGTAGGGGCTGGAGTGTGGTACAGAGATAGGGAGGGTTGTTGGGGCTGGAGGTGGTTACAGAGATAGGGAGGGTTGTAGGGACTGGAGTGGGGTGCAGAGATAGGGAGGTTTGTAGGGACTGGAGTGTGGTACAGAGATAGGGAGGGTTGTTGGGGCTGGAGGTGGTTACAGAGATAGGGAGGGTTGTAGGATTTGGAGTGTGGTTACAGAGATAGGGAGGTTTGTAGGGGCTGGAGGAGGTTACAGAGATAGGGAGGGTTGTAGGGGCTGGTGGAGGTTACAGAGATAGGGAGGGTTGTAGGGGCTGGAGGAGGATACAGAGATAGGGAGGGTAGTAGGGTCTGGAGGAGGTTACAGAGATAGGGAGGTTTGTAGGGGCTGGGGGAGGTTACAGAGATAGGGAGGGTTGTAGGGGCTGGAGGTGGGTACCGAGAGCTCATTTTGGGGAGCTCTTCGGTCAAAGTGCTTCTCCTGGTCCAGGCTGATGAGGCAGGTGCCCACACCCCTGTCCCATTCAGAGGCTATCGTACCCCTGAGTCGCGCAAGGAGGTCAGAGATCTTCCTGCTGGGCACAGCGCAGGTCTGGTCAGGGTGGATCACCAACTCCAGAACACACTTGACCCAATTGGCTATGACATTGGGCTGAATTTACTAGCCCACATTATGAGGTGAAATGGACAACATGTTGCTCGTGTGGTTAGCTCCCCTGACAGCTACACACACAACGTGATAACAAGAGCAGCAGGATAAGGAATGATGCTCACTTACTGCCCCCTCCAACACCCTCTAGAACTGCAATGGGAGGGAGAGTGAGAATGAAGGAAGTATCACTCACCAGGAGACGTCTCCGTGGGAACAGCCCTTTTGGTCCGAATATGGGAACGGTCGGGAGTATTCACAGTGTCTCCTGAACAGTAACAACAAATAAATCATATTTATGTAACGTCACTAACGTAATAAAACTTTCCAAAGTGCTTCACCTGAGCAATAATCAAACAGAATTTGACCACGAACCTAAGAGGAGATGATAGGGACATGTGACCAAAAGCTCGGTCAGAGAGCCAGGGTTTAAGGAGAGAGGGAGAGAGACTTAGGAACCCAGCATAGGTCCCCAGGCAGCTGAAGGCACGGCCGCCAATGGGGGAGCGATGGGAATCGGGAGATGGTCAAGATGCCGGAATTGGTGGAGCGCAGAGATCTCGGAGGGGGCTCGGTGTAGGGGGCTGGAGGAGGTTACAGAGATAGGGAGGGTTGTAGGGGCTGGAGGATTTCACAGAGATAGGGAGGGTTGCAGGGGCTGGATGAGGTAACAGAGATAGGAAGGGTTGTAGGCGTTGGAGGAGATTACAGAGATTGAGAAGTCTGTATGGGCTGGAGGAAGCTACAGAGATAGGGAGGGTTGTAGGGTCTGGAGTAGGTTTCAGAGATAGGATGGGTTGTAGGGGCTGAAGGAGTTTACAGAGAGAGGGAGGTCTGTAGCGGCTGGAGGATTTTATAGAGATAGGGAGTGTTGTTGGGGTTGGAGGAGTTTACAGAGATAGGTAGTGTTGTAGGGTCTGGAGGCGGTTACAAAGATAGGGATGGTTGTAGGGACTGGAGTGGGGTAGAGAGATAGGGAGGGTTGTAGGGACTGGTGAAGGTTACAGAGATAGGGAGGGTTGTAGGGGCGGGAGGAAGTTACAGAGATAGGGAGGGTTGTAGGGGCTGGAGGAGGTTACAGAGATAGGGAGTGTTGTAGGGTTTGGAGGAGGTTACAGAGATAGGGAGGGTTGTAGGGGCTGGAGGAGGTTACAGAGATAGGGAGGGTTGTAGGGGCTGGAGGAGGTTACAGAGATAGGGAGGTTTGTAGGGGCTGGGGGAGGTTACAGAGATAGGGAGGGTTGTAGGGGCTGGAGGTGGGTACCGAGAGCTCATTTTGGGGAGCTCTTTGGTCAAAGTGCTTCTCCTGGTCCAGGCTGATGAGGCAGGTGCCCACACCCCTGTCCCATTCAGAGGCTATCGTACCCCTGAGTCGCGCAAGGAGGTCAGAGATTTTCCTGCCGGGCACAGCGCAGGTCTGGTCAGGGTGGATCACCAATTCCAGAACACACTTGACCCAATTGGCTATGACATTGGCCTGAATTTACTAGCCCACATTATGAGGTGAAATGGACAACATGTTGCTCGTGTGGTTAGCTCCCCTGACAGCTACACACACAACGTGATAACAAGAGCAGAAGGATAAGGAATGATGCTCACTTACTGCCCCCTCCAACACCCTCTAGAACTGCAATGGGAAGGAGAGTGAGAATGAAGGAAGTATCACTCACCAGGAGTCGTGTTCGTGGGAACAGCCCTTGTGGTCTCAATATTGGAACGGTCGGGAGTATTCACAGTGTCTCCTGAACAGTAACAACAAATAAATCATATTTATGTAACGTCACTAACGTAATAAAACTTTCCAAAGTGCTTCACCTGAGCAATAATCAAACAGAATGTGACCCCGATCCTAAGAGGAGATAATAGGGACATGTGACCAAAAGCTCGGTCAGAGAGGCAGGTTTTAAGGAGAGAGGGAGAGAGACTTATGACTCCATCATAGGCTCCCAGGCAGCTCAAGGCAAGGGCGCCAATGGTGCAGCGATGGGAATCGGGGGATGGTATAGAGGCTGGAATTGAAGCAGCGCAGAGATCTCGGAGGGTTGTAGGGTCTGGAGGGGGTTGCAGAGATAGGGAGGGTTGTAGGGGCTGGAGCACGTTACAAAGATAGGGAGGGTTATAGGGTTCGGCAGAGGTTACTTAGATAGGGAGGGTTGTAGGGGCTGGAGAAAGTTACGGAGATGGGGAGCGGACAAGGGGCTGGAGGAGTTTACAGAGATAGTGAGGGGTTTAGCGGCTGGAGTAGTTTATAGAGATAGGGAGCATTGTTGGGGCTGGATGAGGTTACAGAGATAGGGAGGGTTGTAGCGGCTGGAGGAGTATATAGAGTTAGGGAGTGTTTCTGGGGCTGGACATGGTTACAGAGATGGAGAGTGTTATAGGGTCTGGAGGAGGATCCAGAGATAGGGAGGGTTGTGGGGGCTGGAGTGGGTTACATAGATAGGGATGGTTGTAGAGACTGGAGTGTAGTATATCGTTAGGGAGGGTTCTGGGGCTGGAGGAGCTCACAGAGATAGGGAGGGTTGTAGGGGCAGGAGGAGGTTTCAGAGATAGGGAGGGTTGTAGGGGCTGGAGGAGGTTACAGAGATAGTGAGGGTTGTAGGGGCTGGAGGAGGTTACAGAGATAGGGAGGGGTGTAGGGGCTGGAGGAGGTTACAGAGATAGGGAGGGTTGTCGGGACTGGATGTGGTTACAGAGATAGGGAGAATTGTAGGTGCTGGAGGAGTTTACAGTTAAAGGGAGGGTTGTAGGGGCTGGAGGAGGTTACAGAGATAGGGAGTATTGTAGGGGCTGGAGGAGGTTACAGAAATAGGCAAGGGTGTAGGGGCTGGAGGAGGTTACAGAGATAGGGAAGGTTGTAGGGGCTGGATGTGGTTACAGATATAGGGAGGTTTGTAGGGGCTGGAGGAAGTTACAGAGATAGGGAGGGTTGTAGGGGCTGGAGGAGGTTACAGATATAGGGAGGGTTGTTGGGGCTGGGGGTGGTTACAGAGATAGGGAGGTTTGTAGGGGCTGGGGGAGGTTACAGAGATAGGGAGGGTTGTTGGGGCTGGGGGAGGTTAGAGAGATAGGGAGGGTTCTAGGGGCTGGAGGAGGTTACAGAGATAGGGAGGTTTGTAGGGGCTGGGGGAGGTTACAGAGATAGGGAGGGTTCTAGGGGCTGGAGGAGGTTACAGAGATAGGGAGGTTTGTAGGGGCTGGGGGAGGTTACAGAGATAGGGAGGGTTGTTGGGGCTGGGGGAGGTTAGAGAGATAGGGAGGGTTCTAGGGGCTGTATGAGGTAACAGAGATAGGGAGGGATGTAGGGGCCATATGTGGGTGCCGAGAGCTCATTTTGGGGAGCTCTTCGGTCAAAGTGCTTCTCCTGGTCCAGGCTGATGAGGCAGGTGCCCACACCCCTGTCCCATTCAGAGGCTATCGTACCCGTGAGTCCCGCGAGGCAGTCAGAGATCTTCCTGCCGGGCACAGCGCAGGTCTGGTCAGGGTGGATCACCAACTCCAAAACACACTTGACCCAAAAGACTATGACATTGGGCTGAATTTACTAGCCCACATTATGAGGTGAAATGGACAACATGTTGCTCGTGTGGTTAGCTCCCCTGACAGCTACACACACAACGTGATAACAAGAGCAGCAGGATAAGGAATGATGCTCACTTACTGCTCCCTCCAACACCCTCTAGAACTGCAATGGGAGGGAGAGTGAGAATGAAGGAAGTATCACTCACCAGGAGACGTCTCCGTGGTAACAGCCCTTGTGGTCTCAATATTGGAACGGTCGGGAGTATTCACAGTGTCTCCTGAACAGTAACAACAAATAAATCATATTTATGTAACGTCACTAACGTAATAAAACTTTCCAAAGTGCTTCACCTGAGCAATAATCAAACAGAATGTGACCCCGATCTAAGAGGAGATAATAGGGACATGTGACCAAAAGCTCGGTCTGAGAGGCAGGTTTTAAGGAGCGAGGGAGAGAGACTTATGACTCCAGCATAGGTCCCCAGGCAGCTGAAGGCACGGCCGCCAATGCTGGAGCGTTGGGAATCGGTAGATGGTCAAGATGCCTGAATTGGTGGAGCGCAGAGATCTCGGAGGGTTGTAGGGGTGGAGGATTTCGCAGAGATAGGGAGGGTTGAAGGCACTGGTGGAGGTTACAGAGATAGGTAGGGTTGTAGGGGCTGGAGGATTACACAGAGAAAGGGAGGGTTGCAGGTGCTGGAGGTGGTTACAGAGATAGGGAGGGTTGTAGGCGTTGGAGGAGATTACAGAGATTGAGAAGTTTGTATGGGCTTGAGGAAGTTACAGAGATAGGGAGGGTTGTAGGGGCTGGAGGAGGTTTCAGAGATAGGGTGGGTTGTAGGGGCTGAAGGAGTTTACAGAGATAGGGAGGTCTTTAGCGGCTGGAGGATTTTATAGAGATAGGGAGTGTTGTTGGGGTTGGAGGAGTTTACAGAGATAGGGGATGTTGTAGGGTCTGGAGGCGGTTACAAAGATAGAGATGGTTGTAGGGACTGGAGTGGGGTAGAGAGATAGGGAGGGTTGTATGGATTGGTGGAGGTTACAGAGATAGGGAGGGTTGTAGGGGCTGGACGTGGTTACAGAGATAGGGAGAATTGTAGGTGCTGGAGGAGTTTACAGTTAAAGGGAGGGTTGTAGGGGCTGGAGGAGGTTACAGAGATAGGGAGGGTTGTAGGGGCTGGAGGAGGTTACAGAGATAGGGAGGGTTGTAGGGGCTGGAGGAGGTTACAGAGATAGGGAGGGTGGTAGAGCCTGGAGGAGGTTACAGAGATAGGGAGGGTTGTAGGGGCTGGAGGAGGTAACAGAGATAGGGTAGGTTGTAGGGGCTGGATTTGGTTACAGATATAGGGAGGTTTGTAGGGGCTGGAGGAAGTTACAGAGATAGGGAGGGTTGTAGAAGCTGGAGGAGGTTACAGAGTTAGGGAGGGTTGTAGGGGCTGGAGGAGGTTACAGAGATAGGCAGTTTTGTTGGGGCTGGAGGAGGTTACAGAGATATGGAGTATTGTAGGGGCTGGAGGTGAGTACCGAGAGCTCATTTTGGGGAGCTCTTTGGTCAAAGTGCTTCTCCTGGTCCAGGCTGATGAGGCAGGTGCCCACACCCCTGTCCCATTCAGAGGCTATCGTACCCCTGAGTCGTGCGAGGCCGTCAGAGATCTTCCTGCCGGGCACAGCGCAGGTCTGGTCAGGGTGGATCACCAACTCCAGAACACACTTAACCCAATTGACTATGACATTGGGCTGAATTTACTAGCCCACATTATGAGGTGAAATGGACAACATGTTGCTCGTGTGGTTAGCTCCCCTGACAGCTACACACACAACGTGATAACAAGAGCAGCAGGATAAGGAATGATGCTCACTTACTGCCCCCTCCAACACCCTCTAGAACTGCAATGGGAGGGAGAGTGAGAATGAAGGAAGTATCACTCACCAGGAGACGTGTTCGTGGGAACAGTACTTGTGGTCCGAATATTGGAACGGTCGGGAGTATTCACAGTGTCTCCTGAACAGTAACAACAAATAAATCATATTTATGTAACGTCACTAACGTAATAAAACTTTCCAAAGTGCTTCACCTGAGCAATAATCAAACAGAATTTGACCACGAACCTAAGAGGAGATAATAGGGACATGTGACCAAAAGCTCGGTCAGAGAGGCAGGTTTTAATGAGCGAGGGAGAGAGACTTATGACTCCAGCATAGGTCCCCAGGCAGCTCAAGGCACGGCCGCCAATGGTGCAGCGATGGGAATCGGGGGATGGTATAGAGGCTGGAATTGATGCAGCGCAGAGATCCCGGAGGGTTGTAGGGTCTGGAGGGGGTTGCAGAGATATGGAGGGTTGTAGGGGCTGGAGCACGTTACAAAGAAAGGGAGGGTTATAGGGATTGGCGGAGGTTACTTAGATAGGGAGGGTTGTAGGGGCTGGAGAAAGTTACAGAGATGGGGAGGGGTTTAGCGGCTGGAGTAGTTTATAGAGATAGGGAGCATTGTTGGGGCTGGAGGAGGTTACAGAGATAGGGAGGGTTGTAGCGGCTGGAGGAGTTTATAGAGTTAGGGATTGTTTTTGGAGCTGGACATGGTTACAGAGATGGGGAGTGTTATAGGGTCTGGAGGAGGATCCAGAGATAGGGAGGGGTGTAGGGGCTGGAGTCGGTTACATAGATAGGGATGGTTGTAGGGACTGGAGTGTAGTATATCGATAGGGAGGGTTCTGGGGCTAGAGGAGCTCACAGAGATAGGGAGGGCTGTAGGGGCTGGAGGAGGTTACAGAGATAGGGAGGGTTGTAGAGGCTGGAGGAGGTTTCACAGTGAGGGAGGGTTGTAGGGGCTGGAGGAAGTTACAGAGATAGGGAGGGTTGTAGGGAGTGGAGGAGGTTACATAGATACAGAGGGTTGTAGGGGTTGGAGGAGGTTACAGAGATAAGGGTTTGTAGGGGCTGGAGGAGGTTACAGAGATAGGGAGGGTTGTAGGGGCTGGACGTGGTTACAGAGATAGGGAGAATTGTAGGTGCTGGAGGAGTTTACAGTTGATGGGAGGGTTTTAGGGGCTGGAGGAGGTTACAGAGATAGGGAGGGTTGTAGGGGCTGGGGGAGGTTACAGAGATAGGGAGGGTTGTAGGGGCTGGAGGAGGTTAAAGAGATAGGGAGGGTTGTAGAGCCTGGAGGAGGTTACAGAGATAGGGAGTGTTGTAGGGGCTGGAGGAGGTTACAGAGATAGGGAAGGTTGTAGGGGCTGGAGGGGGTTACAGAGATAGGGAGGGTTGTAGAAGCTGGAGGAGGTTACAGAGTTAGGGAGGGTTGTAGGGGCTGGAGGAGGTTACAGAGATAGGGAGTTTTGTAGGGTCTGGGGGAGGTTACAGAGATAGGGAGGGTTGTAGGGGCTGGAGGTGGGTACCGAGAGCTCATTTTGGGGAGCTCTTCGGTCAAAGTGCTTCTCCTGGTCCAGGCTGATGAGGCAGGTGCCCACACCCCTGTCCCATTCAGAGGCTATCGTACCCCTGAGTCGCGCGAGGCCGTCAGAGATCTTCCTGCCGGGCACAGCGCAGGTCTGGTCAGGGTGGATCACCAACTCCAGAACACACTTGACCCAAAAGACTATGACATTGGCCTGAATTTACTTGCCGACATTATGAGGTGAAATGGACAACATGTTGCTCGTGTGGTTAGCCCCCCGGACAGCTACACACACAACGTGATATCAAGAGCAGCAGGATAAGGAATGATGCTCACTTACTGCCCCCTCCAACACCCTCTAGAACTGCAATGGGAGGGAGAGTGAGAATGAAGGAAGTATCACTCACCAGGAGACGTCTCCGTGGTAACAGCCCTTGTGGTCTCAATATTGGAACGGTCGTGAGTATTCACAGTGTCTCCTGAACAGTAACATCAAATAAATCATATTTATGTAACGTCACTAACGTAATAAAACTTTCCAAAGTGCTTCACCTGAGCAATAATCCAACAGAATGTGACCCCGATCCTAAGAGGAGATAATAGGGACATGTGACCAAAAGCTCGGTCAGAGAGGCAGGTTTTAAGGAGCGAGGGAGAGAGACTTATGACTCCAGCATAGGTCCCCAGGCAGCTGAAGGCACGGCCGCCAATGGTGCAGCGATGGGAATCGGGGGATGGTATAGAGGCTGGAATTGATGCAGCGCAGAGATCTCGGAGTTTTGTAGGGTCTGGAGGGGGTTGCAGAGATAGGGAGGGTTGTAGGGGCTGGAGCACGTTACAAAGATAGGGAGGGTTATAGGGATTGGCGGAGGTTACTTAGATAGGGAGGGTTGTAGGGGCTGGAGGAGGTTACAGAGATAGGGAGGGTTTAGCGGCTGGAGGAGTTTATAGAGTTAGGGATTGTTTTTGGAGCTGGACATGGTTACAGAGATGGGGAGTGTTATAGGGTCTGGAGGAGGATCCAGAGATAGGGAGGGGTGTAGGGGCTGGAGTGGGTTACATAGATAGGGATGGTTGTAGGGACTGGAGTGTAGTATATCGATAGGGAGGGTTCTGGGGCGAGAGGAGCTCACAGAGATAGGGAGGGCTGTAGGGGCTGGAGGAGGTTACAGAGATAGGGAGGGTTGTAGGGGCTGGAGGAGGTTTCACAGATAGGAGGGTTGTAGGGGCTGGAGGAGGTTACAGAGATAGTGAGAGTTTTAGGGGCTGGAGGAGGTTACAGAGATAGGGAGGGTTGTAGGGAGTGGAGGAGGTTACATAGATATGGAGAGTTGTAGGGGCTGGACGTGGTTACAGAGATAGGGAGAATTGTAGGTGCTGGAGGAGTTTACAGTTAAAGGGAGGGTTGTAGGGGCTGGAGGAGGTTACAGAGATAGGGAGGGTTGTAGGGGATGGAGGAGGTTACAGAGATAGGGAGGGTTGTAGGGGCTGGAGGAGGTTACAGAGATAGGGAGGGTTGTAGAGCCTGGAGGAGTTACAGAGATAGGGAGGGTTGTAGGGGCTGGAGGAGGTTACAGAGATAGGGAAGGTTGTAGAGGCTGGATGTGGTTACAGATATAGGGAGGTTTGTAGGGGCTGGAGGAAGTTACAGAGATAGGGAGGGTTGTAGAAGCTGGAGGAGGTTACAGAGTTAGGGAGGATTGTAGGGGCTGGAGGAGGTAACAGAGATAGGGAGGTTTGTAGGGGCTGGAGGAGGTTACAGAGATAGGGAGGTTTGTAGGGGCTGGGGGAGGTTACAGAGATAGGGAGGGTTGTTGGAGCTGGGGGAGGTTAGAGAGATAGGGAGGGTTGTAGGGGCTGTATGAGGTAACAGAGATAGGGAGGGGATGTAGGGGCCATATGTGGGTGCCGAGAGCTCATTTTGGGGAGCTCTTCGGTCAAAGTGCTTCTCCTGGTCCAGGCTGATGAGGCTGGTGCCCACACCCCTGTCCATTCAGAGCCTATCGTACCCCTGAGTCGCGCGAGCCGTCAGAGATCTTCCTGCCGGGCACAGCGCAGGTCTGGTCAGGGTGGATCACCAACTCCAGAACCCACTTCACCCAATTGGCTATGACATTGGGCTGAATTTACTAGCCCACATTATGAGGTGAAATGGACAACATTGTTGCTCGTGTGGTTAGCTCCCCTGACAGCTACACACACAACGTGATAACAAGCGCAGCAGGATAAGGAATGATGCTCACTTACTGCCCCCTCCAACACCCTCTAGAGCTGCAATGGGTAGGAGAGTGAGAATGAAGGAAGTATCACTCACCAGGAGACGTCTCCGTGGGAACAGCCCTTGTGGTCTCAATATTGGAACGGTCGGGAGTATTCACAGTGTCTCCTGAACAGTAACATCAAATAAATCATATTTATGTAACGTCACTAACGTAATAAAACTTTCCAAAGTGCTTCACCTGAGCAATAATCCAACAGAATGTGACCCCGATCCTAAGAGGAGATAATAGGGACATGTGACCAAAAGCTCGGTCAGAGAGGCAACTTTTAAGGAGCGAGGGAGAGAGACTTATGATTCCAGCATAGGTCCCCAGGCAGCTGAAGGCACGACCGCGAATGGTGGAGCGTTGGGAATCGGTAGATGGTCAAGATGCCGGAATTGGTGGGGCGCAGAGATCTCGGAGGGTTGTAGGGGCTGGAGGATTTCACTGAGAAAGGGTGGGTTGCAGGTGCTGGAGGAGGTTACAGAGATAGGGAGGGTTGTGGGCGTTGGAGGAGATGACAGAGATTGAGAAGTTTGTATGGGCTGGAGGAAGTTACAGAGATAGGGAGGGTTGTGGGGGCTGGAGGAGGATTCAGAGATAAGGTGGGTTGTAGGGGATGAAGGAGTTTACAGAGATAGGGAGGTCTTTAGCAGCTGGAGGATTTTATAGAGATAGGGAGTGTTGTTGGGTTTGGAGGAGTTTACAGAGTTAGGGGGTGTTGTAGGGTCTGGAG
Source organism: Cetorhinus maximus (assembly GCF_964194155.1). NCBI lineage: Eukaryota > Metazoa > Chordata > Chondrichthyes > Lamniformes > Cetorhinidae > Cetorhinus > Cetorhinus maximus. The sequence goes on from NW_027596901.1 coordinate 34,906, forward strand.
GCGGTTACAAAGATAGGGATGGTTGTAGGGACTGCAGTGGGGTACAGAGATAGGGAGGGTTGTAGGGGCTGGAGGAGGTTACAGAGTTAGGGAGGGTTGTAGGGGCAGGAGGAGGTTCCAGATATAGGGAGGTTTGTAGGGGCTGGGGGAGGTTACAGAGATAGGGAGGGTTGTAGGGTCTGGAGGAGTTTACAGAGATAGGGAGGGTTGTAGGCACTGGAGGAGGTTACAGAGATAGGGAGGGATGTAGGGGCTGGAGGAAGTTACAGAGATAGGGAGGGTTGTAGGGGCTGGAGGAGGTTACAGAGATAGGGAGGGTTGTAGGGGCTGGAGGTGGGTAACGAGCGCTCATTTTGGGGAGCTCTTTGGTCAAAGTGCTTCTCCTGGTCCAGGCTTATGAGGCAGGTGCCCATACCATTGTCCCATTCAGAGGCTATCGTACCCCTGAGTTGCGCAAGGAGGTCAGAGATCTTCCTGCCGGGCACAGCGCAGGTCTGGTCAGGATGGATCACCAACTCCAGAACCCACTTGACCCAAATTGGCTATGACATTGGGCTGAATTTACTAGCCCACATTATGAGGTGAAATGGACAACATGTTGCTCGTGTGGTTAGCTCCCCTGACAGCTACACACACAATGTGATAACAAGAGCAGCAGGATAAGGAATGATGCTCACTTACTGCCCCCTCCAACACCCTCTAGAACTGCAATGGGAGGGAGAGTGAGAATGAAGGAAGTATCACTCACCAGGAGACGTCTCCGTGGGAACAGCCCTTGTGGTCTCAATATTGGAACGGTCGGGAGTATTCACAGTGTCTCCTGAACAGTAACAACAAATAAATCATATTTATGTAACGTCACTAACGTAATAAAACTTTCCAAAGTGCTTCACCTGAGCAATAATCAAACAGAATGTGACCCCGATCCTAAGATGAGATAATAGGGACATGTGACCAAAAGCTCGGTCAGAGAGGCAGGTTTTAAGGAGCGAGGGAGAGAGACTTATGACTCCAGCATAGGTCCCCAGGCAGCTGAAGGCACGACCGCCAATGCTGGAGCGTTGGGAATCGGTAGATGGTCAAGATGCCGGAATTGGTGGGGCGCAGAGATCTCGAAGGGTTGTAGGGGCTGAAGGAGTTTACAGAGATAGGGAGGGTTGTAGGGGCTGAAGGAGTTTACAGAGATAGGGAGGTCTTTAGCGGCTGGAGGATTTTATTGAGATAGGGAGTGTTGTTGGGGTTGGAGGAGTTTACAGAGATAGGGGGTGTTGTAGGGTCTGGAGGCGGTTACAAAGATAGGGATGGTTGTAGGTACTGGAGTGGGGTAGAGAGATAGGGAGGGTTGTATGGACTGGTGGAGGTTACAGAGATAGGGATGGTTGTAGGGGCTGGAGGAGGTTACAGAGATAGGGAGGGTTGTAGGGGCTGGAGGAGGTTACAGAGATAGGGAGGGTTGTATGGACTGGTGGAGGTTACAGAGATAGGGAGGATTGTAGGGGCTGGAGGAGGTTACAGAGATAGGGAGGGTTGTAGGGGCTGGAGGAGGTTACAGAGATAGGGAGGGTTGTAGGGGCTGGAGGAGGTTACAGAGATAGGGAGGTTTGTAGGGGCTGGAGGAGGTTACAGAGATAGGGAGGTTTGTAGGGGCTGGAGGAGGTTACAGAGATAGGGAGGGTTGTAGGGGCTGGAGGAGGTTACAGAGATAGGGAGGTTTGTAGGGGCTGGGGGAGGTTACAGAGATAGGGAGGGTTGTAGGGGCTGGAGGTGGGTACCGAGAGCTCATTTTGGGGAGCTCTTTGGTCAAAGTGCTTCTCCTGGTCCAGGCTGATGAGGCAGGTGCCCACACCCCTGTCCCATTCAGAGGCTATCGTACCCCTGAGTCGCGCGAGGCCGTCAGAGATCTTCCTGCCGGGCACAGCGCAGGTCTGGTCAGGGTGGATCACCAACTCCAGAACACACTTAACCCAATTGACTATGACATTGGGCTGAATTTACTAGCCCACAATATGAGGTGAAATGGACAACATGTTGCTCGTGTGGTTAGCTCCCCTGACAGCTACACACACAACGTGATAACAAGAGCAGCAGGATAAGGAATGATGCTCACTTACTGCCCCCTCCAACACCCTCTCGAACTGCAATGGGAAGGAGAGTGAGAATGAAGGAAGTATCACTCACCAGGAGTCGTGTTCGTGGTAACAGCCCTTGTGGTCTCAATATTGGAATGGTCGGGAGTATTCACAGTGTCTCCTGAACAGTAACAACAAATAAATCATATTTATGTAACGTCACTAACGTAATAAAACTTTCCAAAGTGCTTCACCTGAGCAATAATCCAACAGAATGTGACCCCGATCCTAAGAGGAGATAATAGGGACATGTGACCAAAAGCTCGGTCAGAGAGGCAGGTTTTAAGGAGAGAGGCAGAGAGACTTATGATTCCAGCATACGTCCCCAGGCAGCTCAAGGCACGGCCGCCAATGGTGGAACGATGGGAATCGGGGGATGGTCAAGAGGCTCGAATTGGAGGAGCGCAGAGATCTCGGAGGGTTGTAGGGGCTGGAGGATTTCTCTGAGATTGGGAGGTTTTGAGCGGCTGGAGGTGATTAAAGAGATTGGGAGGGTTGTAGGGGCTGGCGGAGGTTACAGAGATAGGGAGGGTTGTAGGGGCTGGAGGAGGTTACAGATATAGGGAGGATTGTAGGGGCTGGAACAGGTTACAAAGATAGGGAGGGTTGTAGGGTTTGCCGGAGGTTACAGAGATAGGGAGGGTTGTAGGGGCTTTAGGAGGTTACAGAGATAGGGAGGGTTGTAGGGGCTGGAGAAGGTTACAGAGATAGGGATGGTTGTAGGGGATGGAGGGGGTTACAGAGATAGGGAGGGTTGTAGGGGATGAGGATGTTACAGAGATAGGGAGGATTGTAGGGTCTGGAGCAGTTTACAAAGATAGGGAGGGTTGTAGGGTTTGCCGGAGGTTACAGAGATAGGGAGGGTTGTAGGGGATGGAGGAGGTTACAGAGATAGGGAGGGTTTTAGGGGTTGGAGAAGGTCACAGAGATAGGGATGGTTGTAGGGGATGGAGGGGGTTACAGAGATAGGGAGGGATGTAGGGGTTGGAGGAGGTTACAGAGAGAGGGAGTTTTTTAGGAGCTGGAGGGGTTAAAGAGATAGGGAGTGTTGCAGATGCTGGAAGAGGCTACAGAGATAGGGAGGGTTGTAGGGGCTGGAGGAGGTTACAGAGATGGGGAGGGGACCGGGGGCTGGAGGAGTTTACAGGGATAGGGAGAGTTGTAGCGGCTGGAGGAGTTTATAGAGTTAGGGAGTGTTTTTGGGGCTGGACATGGTTACAGAGATGGGGAGTGTTGTAGGGTCTGGAAGAGGTTATAGAGATAGGGAGGGGTGTAGGGGCTGGAGTGGGTTACATAGATAGGGATGGTAGTAGGGACTGGAGGAGGTTACAGAGATGGGGACGGTTGTTGGTGCTGGAGGTGGTTACAGAGATAGGGAGGGTTGTAGGATCTGGAGTGCGGTTACAGAGATAGGGAGGGTTGTAGTGTCTGGAGGAGGTTACAGAGATAGGGAGGGTTGTAGGGGCTGGAGGAGGTTACAGAGATAGGGAGAGTTGAAGGGGCTGGAGGATTTCACAGAGATAGGGAGGGTTGTAGGGACTGGTGGAGGTTACAGGGATAGGGAGGGTTGTAGGGGCTGGAGGATTTCACAGAGAAAGGGAGGGTTGCAGGTGCTGGAGGAGGTTACAGAGATAGGGAGGTTTGTAGGGGCTGGAGGAGGTTACAGTGATAGGGAGGGTTGTAGGCGTTGGAGGAGATTACAGAGATTGAGAAGTTTTTATGGGCTGGAGGAAGTTACAGAGATAGGGAGGGTTGTAGTGTCTGGAGGAGGTTTCAGAGATAGGGAGGGTTGTAGGGGCTGAAGGAGTTTACAGAGATAGGGAGGTCTTTAGTGGCTGGAGGATTTTATAGAGATAGGGAGTGTTGTTGGGGTTGGAGGAGTTTACAGAGATAGGGAGTGTTGTAGGGTCTGGAGGCGGTTACAAAGATAGGGATGGTTGTAGGGACTGGAGTGGGGTACAGAGATAGGGAGGGTTGTAGGGGCTGGGGGAGGTTACAGAGATAGGGAGGGTTGTAGGGTCTGGAGGAGGTTACAGAGATAGGGAGCGATGTAGGGGCTGCAGGAGGTTACAGAGATAGGGAGGGTTGAAGGGGCTGGAGGAAGTTACAGAGATAGGGAGGGTTGTAGGGGCTGGAGGAGGTTACAGAGATAGGGAGTGTTGTAGGGTCTGGAGGAGGTTACAGAGATAGGGAGGGATGTAGGGGCTGGAGGAGGTTACAGAGGTAGGGAGGGTTGTAGGGGCTGGAGGTGGGTACCGAGAGCTCATTTTGGGGAGCTCTTTGGTCAAAGTGCTTCTCCTGGTCCAGGCTGATGAGGCAGGTGCCCACACCCCTGTCCCATTCAGAGGCTATCGTACCCCTGAGTCCCGCGAGGCAGTCAGAGATCTTCCTGCCGGGCACAGCGCAGGTCTGGTCAGGGTGGATCACCAACTCCAGAACACACTTGACCCAATTGGCTATGACATTGGCCTGAATTTACTAGCCCACAATATGAGGTGAAATGGACAACATGTTGCTCGTGTGGTTAGCTCCCCTGACAGCTACACACACAACGTGATAACAAGAGCAGCAGGATAAGTGATGCTCACTTACTGCCCCCTCCAACACCCTCTAGAACTGCAATGGGAGGGAGAGTGAGAATGAAGGAAGTAGCACTCACCAGGAGACGTGTTCGTGGGAACAGCCCTTGTGGTCCGAATATTGGAACGGTCGGGAGTATTCACAGTGTCTCCTGAACAGTAACAACAAATAAATCATATTTATGTAACGTCACTAACGTAATAAAACTTTCCAAAGTGCTTCACCTGAGCAATAATCAAACAGAATGTGACCCCGATCCTAAGAGGAGATAATAGGGACATGTGACCAAAAGCTCGGTCAGAGAGGCAGGTTTTAAGGAGCGAGGGAGAGAGACTTATGACTCCAGCATAGGTCCCCAGGCAGTTCAAGGCACGGCCGCCAATGGTGCAGCGATGGGAATCGGGGGATGGTATAGAGGCTGGAATTGATGCAGCGCAGAGATCTCGGAGTTTTGTAGGGTCTGGAGGGGGTTGCAGAGATAGGGAGGGTTGTAGGGGCTGGAGCACGTTACAAAGATAGGGAGGGTTATAGGGATTGGCGGAGGTTACTTAGATAGGGAGGGTTGTAGGGGCTGGAGAAAGTTACAGAGATGGGGAGGGGTTTAGCGGCTGGAGGAGTTTATAGAGTTAGGGATTGTTTTTGGAGCTGGACATGGTTACAGAGATGGGGAGTGTTATAGGGTCTGGAGGAGGATCCAGAGATAGGGAGGGGTGTAGGGGCTGGAGTGGGTTACATAGATAGGGATGGTTGTAGGGACTGGAGTGTAGTATATCGATAGGGAGGGTTCTGGGGCGAGAGGAGCTCACAGAGATAGGGAGGGCTGTAGGGGCTGGAGGAGGTTACAGAGATAGGGAGGGTTGTAGGGGCTGGAGGAGGTTTCACAGATAGGAGGGTTGTAGGGGCTGGAGGAGGTTACAGAGATAGTGAGAGTTTTAGGGGCTGGAGGAGGTTACAGAGATAGGGAGGGTTGTAGGGAGTGGAGGAGGTTACATAGATATGGAGGGTTGTAGGGGCTGGACGTGGTTACAGAGATAGGGAGAATTGTAGGTGCTGGAGGAGTTTACAGTTAAAGGGAGGGTTGTAGGGGCTGGAGGAGGTTACAGAGATAGGGAGGGTTGTAGGGGATGGAGGAGGTTACAGAGATAGGGAGGGTTGTAGGGGCTGGAGGAGGTTACAGAGATAGGGAGGGTTGTAGAGCCTGGAGGAGTTACAGAGATAGGGAGGGTTGTAGGGGCTGGAGGAGGTTACAGAGATAGGGAAGGTTGTAGAGGCTGGATGTGGTTACAGATATAGGGAGGTTTGTAGGGGCTGGAGGAAGTTACAGAGATAGGGAGGGTTGTAGAAGCTGGAGGAGGTTACAGAGTTAGGGAGGATTGTAGGGGCTGGAGGAGGTAACAGAGATAGGGAGGTTTGTAGGGGCTGGAGGAGGTTACAGAGATAGGGAGGTTTGTAGGGGCTGGGGGAGGTTACAGAGATAGGGAGGGTTGTTGGAGCTGGGGGAGGTTAGAGAGATAGGGAGGGTTGTAGGGGCTGTATGAGGTAACAGAGATAGGGAGGGATGTAGGGGCCATATGTGGGTGCCGAGAGCTCATTTTGGGGAGCTCTTCGGTCAAAGTGCTTCTCCTGGTCCAGGCTGATGAGGCTGGTGCCCACACCCCTGTCCCATTCAGAGCCTATCGTACCCCTGAGTCGCGCGAGGCCGTCAGAGATCTTCCTGCCGGGCACAGCGCAGGTCTGGTCAGGGTGGATCACCAACTCCAGAACCCACTTCACCCAATTGGCTATGACATTGGGCTGAATTTACTAGCCCACATTATGAGGTGAAATGGACAACATGTTGCTCGTGTGGTTAGCTCCCCTGACAGCTACACACACAACGTGATAACAAGCGCAGCAGGATAAGGAATGATGCTCACTTACTGCCCCCTCCAACACCCTCTAGAGCTGCAATGGGTAGGAGAGTGAGAATGAAGGAAGTATCACTCACCAGGAGACGTCTCCGTGGGAACAGCCCTTGTGGTCTCAATATTGGAACGGTCGGGAGTATTCACAGTGTCTCCTGAACAGTAACATCAAATAAATCATATTTATGTAACGTCACTAACGTAATAAAACTTTCCAAAGTGCTTCACCTGAGCAATAATCCAACAGAATGTGACCCCGATCCTAAGAGGAGATAATAGGGACATGTGACCAAAAGCTCGGTCAGAGAGGCAACTTTTAAGGAGCGAGGGAGAGAGACTTATGATTCCAGCATAGGTCCCCAGGCAGCTGAAGGCACGACCGCGAATGGTGGAGCGTTGGGAATCGGGAGATGGTCAAGATGCCGGAATTGGTGGAGCGCAGAGATCTCGGAGGGTTGTAGGGGCTGGAGGATTTCACTGAGAAAGGGTGGGTTGCAGGTGCTGGAGGAGGTTACAGAGATAGGGAGGGTTGTAGGCGTTGGAGGAGATGACAGAGATTGAGAAGTTTGTATGGGCTGGAGGAAGTTACAGAGAAAGGGAGGGTTGTGGGGGCTGGAGGAGGATTCAGAGATAAGGTGGGTTGTAGGGGATGAAGGAGTTTACAGAGATAGGGAGGTCTTTAGCAGCTGGAGGATTTTATAGAGATAGGGAGTGTTGTTGGGTTTGGAGGAGTTTACAGAGTTAGGGGGTGTTGTAGGGTCTGGAGGCGGTTACAAAGATAGGGATGGTTGTAGGGACTGGAGTGGGGTACAGAGATAGGGAGGGTTGTAGGGGCTGGAGGAGGTTACAGAGTTAGGGAGGGTTGTAGGGGCAGGAGGAGGTTCCAGATATAGGGAGGTTTGTAGGGGCTGGGGGAGGTTACAGAGATAGGGAGGGTTGTAGGGTCTGGAGGAGTTTACAGAGATAGGGAGGGTTGTAGGCACTGGAGGAGGTTACAGAGATAGGGAGGGATGTAGGGGCTGGAGGAGCTTACAGAGATAGGGAGGGTTGTAGGGGCTGGAGGAGGTTACAGAGATAGGGAGGGTTGTAGGGGCTGGAGGTGGGTACCGAGAGCTCATTTTGGGGAGCTCTTTGGTCAAAGTGCTTCTCCTGGTCCAGGCTTATGAGGCAGGTGCCCATACCATTGTCCCATTCAGAGGCTATCGTACCCCTGAGTTGCGCGAGGCCGTCAGAGATCTTCCTGCCGGGCACAGCGCAGGTCTGGTCAGGATGGATCACCAACTCCAGAACCCACTTGACCCAATTGGCTATGACATTGGGCTGAATTTACTAGCCCACATTATGAGGTGAAATGGACAACATGTTGCTCGTGTGGTTAGCTCCCCTGACAGCTACACACACAATGTGATAACAAGAGCAGCAGGATAAGGAATGATGCTCACTTACTGCCCCCTCCAACACCCTCTAGAACTGCAATGGGAGGGAGAGTGAGAATGAAGGAAGTATCACTCACCAGGAGATGTCTCCGTGGTAACAGCCCTTGTGGTCTCAATATTGGAATGGTCGGGAGTATTCACAGTCTCTCCTGAACAGTAACAACAAATAAATCATATTTATGTAACGTCACTAACGTAATAAAACTTTCCAAAGTGCTTCACCTGAGCAATAATCAAACAGAATGTGACCCCGATCCTAAGAGGAGATAATAGGGACATGTGACCAAAAGCTCGGTCAGAGAGGCAGGTTTTAAGGAGCGAGGGAGAGAGACTTTTGACTACAGCATAGGTCCCCAGGCAGCTGAAGGCACGGCCGCCAATGCTGGAGCGTTGGGAATCGGTAGATGGTCAAGATGCCGGAATTGGTGGGGCGCAGAGATCTCGAAGGGTTGTAGGGGTGGAGGATTTCACAGAGATAGGGAGGGTTGAAGGCACTGGTGGAGGTTACAGAGATAGGTAGGGTTGTAGGGGCTGAAGGAGTTTACAGAGATAGGGAGGGTTGTAGGGGCTGAAGGAGTTTACAGAGATAGGGAGGTCTTTAGCGGCTGGAGGATTTTATAGAGATAGGGAGTGTTGTTGGGGTTGGAGGAGTTTACAGAGATAGGGGGTGTTGTAGGGTCTGGAGGCGGTTACAAAGATAGGGATGGTTGTAGGTACTGGAGTGGGGTAGAGAGATAGGGAGGGTTGTATGGACTGGTGGAGGTTACAGAGATAGGGATGGTTGTAGGGGCTGGAGGAGGTTACAGAGATAGGGAGGGTTGTAGGGTCTGGAGGAGGTTACAGAGATAGGGAGGGATGTAGGGGCCGTATGTGGGTGCCGCGAGCTCATTTTGGGGAGCTCTTCGGTCAAAGTGCTTCTCCTGGTCCAGGCTGATGAGGCAGGTGCGCACACCCCTGTCCCATTCAGAGGCTATCGTACCCCTGAGTCGCGCGAGGCCGTCAGAGATCTTCCTGCCGGGCACAGCGCAGATCTGGTCAGGGTGGATCACCAACTCCAGAACACACTTGACCCAATTGGCTATGACATTGGCCTGAATTTACTAGCCCACAATATGAGGTGAAATGGACAACATGTTGCTCGTGTGGTTAGCCCCCCGGACAGCTACACACACGTGATAACAAGCGCAGCAGGATAAGGAATGATGCTCACTTACTGCCCCCTCCAACACCCTCTAGAACTGCAATGGGAGGGAGAGTGAGAATGAAGGAAGTATCACTCACCAGGTGACGTCTCCGTGGTAACAGCCCTTGTGGTCTCAATATTGGAACGGTCGTGAGTATTCACAGTGTCTCCTGAACAGTAACAACAAATAAATCATATTTATGTAACGTCACTAACGTAATAAAACTTTCCAAAGTGCTTCCCCTGAGCAATAATCCAACAGAATGTGACCCCGATCCTAAGAGGAGATAATAGGGACATGTGACCAAAAGCTCGGTCAGAGAGGCAGGTTTTAAGGAGAGAGGCAGAGAGACTTATGACTCCATCATACGTCCCCAGGCAGCTCAAGGCACGGCCGCCAATGGTGGAACGATGGGAATCGGGGGATGGTCAAGAGGCTCGAATTGGAGGAGCGCAGAGATCTCGGAGGGTTGTAGGGGCTGGAGGATTTCTCTGAGATTGGGAGGTTTTGAGCGGCTGGAGGTGATTAAAGAGATTGGGAGGGTTGTAGGGGCTGGCGGAGGTTACAGAGATAGGGAGGGTTGTAGGGGCTGGAGGAGGTTACAAAGATAGGGAGGGTTGTAGGGTTTGCCGGAGGTTACAGAGATAGGGAGGGTTGTAGGGGCTTTAGGAGGTTACAGAGATAGGGAGGGTTGTAGGGGCTGGAGGATGTTACAGAGATAGGGATGGTTGTAGTGTCTGGAGGAGGTTACAGAGATAGGGAGGGTTGTAGGGTCTGGAGAAGGTTTCAGAGATAGGGTGGGTTGTAGGGGCTTAAGGAGTTTACAGAGATAGGGAGGTCTTTAGCGGCTGGAGGATTTTATAGAGATAGGGAGTGTTGTTGGGGTTGGAGGAGTTTACAGAGATAGGGAGTGTTGTAGGTCTGGAGGCGGTTACAAAGATAGGGATGGTTGTAGGGACTGGAGTGGGGTACAGAGATAGGGAGGGTTGTAGGGGCTGGAGGAGGTTACAGAGATAGGGATGGTTGCAGGTGCTGGAGGAGGTTACAGAGATGGGGAGGGTTGTTGGTGCTGGAGGTGGTTACAGAGATAGGGAGGGTTGTAGGATCTGGAGTGTGGTTACAGAGATAGGGTGGGTTGTAGGTGCTGGAGGATGTTACAGAGATAGGGATGGTTGTAGTGCCTGGAGGAGGTTACAGAGATAGGGAGGGTTGTAGGGGCTGGAGGAGGTTACAGAGATAGGGAGGGTTGAAGGGGCTGGAGGATTTCACAGAGAAAGGGAGGGTTGCAGGTGCTGGAGGAGGTTACAGAGATAGGGAGGGTTGTAGGGGCTGGAGGAGGTTACAGAGATAGGGAGGTTTGTAGGGGCTGGGGGAGGTTACAGAGATAGGGAGGGTTGTAGGGGCTGGAGGAGGTTACAGAGATAGGGATGGTTGTAGGGGATGGAGGGGGTTACAGAGATAGGGAGGTTTGTAGGGGATGGAGGATGTTACAGAGATAGGGAGGATTGTAGGGGCTGGAGCAGTTTACAAAGATAGGGAGGGTTGTAGGGTTTGCCGGAGGTTACAGAGATAGGGAGGGTTGTAGGGGCTGGAGGAGGTTACAGAGATAGGGAGGGTTTTAGGGGTTGGAGAAGGTTACAGAGATAGGGATGGTTGTAGGGGATGGAGGGGGTTACAGAGATAGGGAGGGTTGTAGGGGATGGAGGAGGTTACAGAGAGAGGGAGTTTTTTAGGAGCTGGAGGGGTTAAAGAGATAGGGAGTGTTGCAAATGCTGGAGGAGGCTACAGAGATAGGGCGGGTTGTAGGGGCTGGAGGAGGTTACAGAGATGGGGAGGGGACCGGGGGCTGGAGGAGTTTACAGGGATAGGGAGAGTTGTAGCGGCTGGAGGAGTTTATAGAGTTAGGGAGTGTTTTTAGGGCTGGACATGTTTACAGAGATGGGGAGAGTTGTAGGGTCTGGAAGAGGTTATAGAGATAGGGAGGGGTGTAGGGGCTGGAGTGGGTTACATAGATAGGGATGGTTGTAGGGACTGGAGTGTAGTACAGGGATAGGGATGGTTGTAGGTGCTAGAGGAGGTTACAGAGATGGGGAGGGTTGTTGGTGCTGCAGGTGGTTACAGAGATAGGGAGGGTTGTAGGATCTGGAGTGTGGTTACCGAGATAGGGAGGGTTGTAGGGGCTGGAGGATGTTACAGAGATAGGGATGGTTGTAGTGTCTGGAGGAGTTTACAGAGATAGGGAGGGTTGTAGGGGCTGGAGGAGGTTACAGAGATGGGGAGGTTTGTTGGTGCTGGAGGTGGTTACAGAGATAGGGAGGGTTGTAGGATCTGGAGTGTGGTTACAGAGATAGGGAGGGTTGTAGGGAGTGGAGGAGGTTACATAGATATGGAGGGTTGTAGGGGCTGGACGTGGTTACAGAGATAGGGAGAATTGTAGGTGCTGGAGGAGTTTACAGTTAAAGGGAGGGTTGTAGGGGCTGGAGGAGGTTACAGAGATAGGGAGGGTTGTAGGGGATGGAGGAGGTTACAGAGATAGGGAGGGTTGTAGGGGCTGGAGGAGGTTACAGAGATAGGGAGGGTTGTAGAGCCTGGAGGAGTTACAGAGATAGGGAGTGTTGTAGGGGCTGGAGGAGGTTACAGAGATAGGGAAGGTTGTAGAGGCTGGATGTGGTTACAGATATAGGGAGGTTTGTAGGGGCTGGAGGAAGTTACAGAGATAGGGAGGGTTGTAGAAGCTGGAGGAGGTTACAGAGTTAGGGAGGATTGTAGGGGCTGGAGGAGGTAACAGAGATAGGGAGTTTTGTAGGGGCTGGAGGAGGTTACAGAGATAGGGAGGTTTGTAGGGGCTGGGGAGGTTACAGAGATAGGGAGGGTTGTTGGAGCTGGGGGAGGTTAGAGAGATAGGGAGGGTTGTAGGGGCTGTATGAGGTAACAGAGATAGGGAGGGATGTAGGGGCCATATGTGGGTGCCGAGAGCTCATTTTGGGGAGCTCTTCGGTCAAAGTGCTTCTCCTGGTCCAGGCTGATGAGGCTGGTGCCCACACCCCTGTCCCATTCAGAGCCTATCGTACCCCTGAGTCGCGCGAGGCCGTCAGAGATCTTCCTGCCGGGCACAGCGCAGGTCTGGTCAGGGTGGATCACCAACTCCAGAACCCACTTCACCCAATTGGCTATGACATTGGGCTGAATTTACTAGCCCACATTATGAGGTGAAATGGACAACATGTTGCTCGTGTGGTTAGCTCCCCTGACAGCTACACACACAACGTGATAACAAGCGCAGCAGGATAAGGAATGATGCTCACTTACTGCCCCCTCCAACACCCTCTAGAGCTGCAATGGGTAGGAGGGTGAGAATGAAGGAAGTATCACTCACCAGGAGACGTCTCCGTGGGAACAGCCCTTGTGGTCTCAATATTGGAACGGTCGGGAGTATTCACAGTGTCTCCTGAACAGTAACATCAAATAAATCATATTTATGTAACGTCACTAACGTAATAAAACTTTCCAAAGTGCTTCACCTGAGCAATAATCAAACAGAATGTGACCCCGATCCTAAGAGGAGATAATAGGGACATGTGACCAAAAGCTCGGTCAGAGAGGCAGGTTTTAAGGAGCGAGGGAGAGAGACTTTTGACTACAGCATAGGTCCCCAGGCAGCTGAAGGCACGGCCGCCAATGCTGGAGCGTTGGGAATCGGTAGATGGTCAAGATGCCGGAATTGGTGGGGCGCAGAGATCTCGAAGGGTTGTAGGGGTGGAGGATTTCACAGAGATAGGGAGGGTTGAAGGCACTGGTGGAGGTTACAGAGATAGGTAGGGTTGTAGGGGCTGAAGGAGTTTACAGAGATAGGGAGGGTTGTAGGGGCTGAAGGAGTTTACAGAGATAGGGAGGTCTTTAGCGGCTGGAGGATTTTATAGAGATAGGGAGTGTTGTTGGGGTTGGAGGAGTTTACAGAGATAGGGGGTGTTGTAGGGTCTGGAGGCGGTTACAAAGATAGGGATGGTTGTAGGTACTGGAGTGGGGTAGAGAGATAGGGAGGGTTGTATGGACTGGTGGAGGTTACAGAGATAGGGATGGTTGTAGGGGCTGGAGGAGGTTACAGAGATAGGGAGGGTTGTAGGGTCTGGAGGAGGTTACAGAGATAGGGAGGGATGTAGGGGCCGTATGTGGGTGCCGCGAGCTCATTTTGGGGAGCTCTTCGGTCAAAGTGCTTCTCCTGGTCCAGGCTGATGAGGCAGGTGCGCACACCCCTGTCCCATTCAGAGGCTATCGTACCCCTGAGTCGCGCGAGGCCGTCAGAGATCTTCCTGCCGGGCACAGCGCAGATCTGGTCAGGGTGGATCACCAACTCCAGAACACACTTGACCCAATTGGCTATGACATTGGCCTGAATTTACTAGCCCACAATATGAGGTGAAATGGACAACATGTTGCTCGTGTGGTTAGCCCCCCGGACAGCTACACACACGTGATAACAAGCGCAGCAGGATAAGGAATGATGCTCACTTACTGCCCCCTCCAACACCCTCTAGAACTGCAATGGGAGGGAGAGTGAGAATGAAGGAAGTATCACTCACCAGGTGACGTCTCCGTGGTAACAGCCCTTGTGGTCTCAATATTGGAACGGTCGTGAGTATTCACAGTGTCTCCTGAACAGTAACAACAAATAAATCATATTTATGTAACGTCACTAACGTAATAAAACTTTCCAAAGTGCTTCCCCTGAGCAATAATCCAACAGAATGTGACCCCGATCCTAAGAGGAGATAATAGGGACATGTGACCAAAAGCTCGGTCAGAGAGGCAGGTTTTAAGGAGAGAGGCAGAGAGACTTATGACTCCATCATACGTCCCCAGGCAGCTCAAGGCACGGCCGCCAATGGTGGAACGATGGGAATCGGGGGATGGTCAAGAGGCTCGAATTGGAGGAGCGCAGAGATCTCGGAGGGTTGTAGGGGCTGGAGGATTTCTCTGAGATTGGGAGGTTTTGAGCGGCTGGAGGTGATTAAAGAGATTGGGAGGGTTGTAGGGGCTGGCGGAGGTTACAGAGATAGGGAGGGTTGTAGGGGCTGGAGGAGGTTACAAAGATAGGGAGGGTTGTAGGGTTTGCCGGAGGTTACAGAGATAGGGAGGGTTGTAGGGGCTTTAGGAGGTTACAGAGATAGGGAGGGTTGTAGGGGCTGGAGGATGTTACAGAGATAGGGATGGTTGTAGTGTCTGGAGGAGGTTACAGAGATAGGGAGGGTTGTAGGGTCTGGAGAAGGTTTCAGAGATAGGGTGGGTTGTAGGGGCTTAAGGAGTTTACAGAGATAGGGAGGTCTTTAGCGGCTGGAGGATCTTATAGAGATAGGGAGTGTTGTTGGGGTTGGAGGAGTTTACAGAGATAGGGAGTGTTGTAGGGTCTGGAGGCGGTTACAAAGATAGGGATGGTTGTAGGGACTGGAGTGGGGTACAGAGATAGGGAGGGTTGTAGGGGCTGGAGGAGGTTACAGAGATAGGGATGGTTGCAGGTGCTGGAGGAGGTTACAGAGATGGGGAGGGTTGTTGGTGCTGGAGGTGGTTACAGAGATAGGGAGGGTTGTAGGATCTGGAGTGTGGTTACAGAGATAGGGTGGGTTGTAGGTGCTGGAGGATGTTACAGAGATAGGGATGGTTGTAGTGCCTGGAGGAGGTTACAGAGATAGGGAGGGTTGTAGGGGCTGGAGGAGGTTACAGAGATAGGGAGGGTTGAAGGGGCTGGAGGATTTCACAGAGAAAGGGAGGGTTGCAGGTGCTGGAGGAGGTTACAGAGATAGGGAGGGTTGTAGGGGCTGGAGGAGGTTACAGAGATAGGGAGGTTTGTAGGGGCTGGGGGAGGTTACAGAGATAGGGAGGGTTGTAGGGGCTGGAGGAGGTTACAGAGATAGGGATGGTTGTAGGGGATGGAGGGGGTTACAGAGATAGGGAGGTTTGTAGGGGATGGAGGATGTTACAGAGATAGGGAGGATTGTAGGGGCTGGAGCAGTTTACAAAGATAGGGAGGGTTGTAGGGTTTGCCGGAGGTTACAGAGATAGGGAGGGTTGTAGGGGCTGGAGGAGGTTACAGAGATAGGGAGGGTTTTAGGGGTTGGAGAAGGTTACAGAGATAGGGATGGTTGTAGGGGATGGAGGGGGTTACAGAGATAGGGAGGGTTGTAGGGGATGGAGGAGGTTACAGAGAGAGGTAGTTTTTTAGGAGCTGGAGGGGTTAAAGAGATAGGGAGGGTTTTAGGGGTTGGAGAAGGTTACAGAGATAGGGATGGTTGTAGGGGATGGAGGGGGTTACAGAGATAGGGAGGGTTGTAGGGGATGGAGGAGGTTACAGAGAGAGGGAGTTTTTTAGGAGCTGGAGGTGTTAAAGAGATAGGGAGTGTTGCAAATGCTGGAGGAGGCTACAGAGATAGGGCGGGTTGTAGGGGCTGGAGGAGGTTACAGAGATGGGGAGGGGACCGGGGGCTGGAGGAGTTTACAGGGATAGGGAGAGTTGTAGCGGCTGGAGGAGTTTATAGAGTTAGGGAGTGTTTTTGGGGCTGGACATGGTTACAGAGATGGGGAGAGTTGTAGGGTCTGGAAGAGGTTATAGAGATAGGGAGGGGTGTAGGGGCTGGAGTGGGTTACATAGATAGGGATGGTTGTAGGGACTGGAGTGTAGTACAGGGATAGGGATGGTTGTAGGTGCTAGAGGAGGTTACAGAGATGGGGAGGGTTGTTGGTGCTGCAGGTGGTTACAGAGATAGGGAGGGTTGTAGGATCTGGAGTGTGGTTACCGAGATAGGGAGGGTTGTAGGGGCTGGAGGATGTTACAGAGATAGGGATGGTTGTAGTGTCTGGAGGAGTTTACAGAGATAGGGAGGGTTGTAGGGGCTGGAGGAGGTTACAGAGATGGGGAGGTTTGTTGGTGCTGGAGGTGGTTACAGAGATAGGGAGGGTTGTAGGATCTGGAGTGTGGTTACAGAGATAGGGAGGGTTGTTGGTGCTGGAGGATGTTACAGAGATAGGGATGGTTGTAGTGCCTGGAGGAGGTTACAGAGATAGGGAGGGTTGTAGGGGCTGGAGGAGGTTACAGAGATAGGGAGGGTTGAAGGGGCTGGAGGATTTCACAGAGAAAGGGAGGGTTGCAGGTGCTGGAGGAGGTTACAGAGATAGGGAGGGTTGTAGGGGCTGGAGGAGGTTACAGAGATAGGGAGGTTTGTAGGGGTTGGAGGAGGTTACAGAGATAGGGAGGGTTGTAGGGGCTGGGGGAGGTTACAGAGATAGGGAGGGTTGTAGGGGCTGGAGGAGGTTAGAGAGATAGGGAGGGTTGTAGGGGCTGTATGAGGTAACAGAGATAGGGAGGGATGTAGGGGCTGGAGGTGGGTACCGAGAGCTCATTTTGGGGAGCTCTTTGGTCAAAGTGCTTCTCCTGGTCCAGGCTGATGAGGCTGGTGCCCACACCCCTGTCCCATTCAGAGGCTATCGTACCCCTGAGTCGCGCAAGGAGGTCAGAGATCTTCCTGCCGGGCACAGCGCAGGTCTGGTCAGGGTGGATCACCAACTCCAGAACACACTTGACCCAATTGGCTATGACATTGGGCTGAATTTACTAGCCCACATTATGAGGTGAAATGGACAACATGTTGCTCGTGTGGTTAGCTCCCCTGACAGCTACACACACAATGTGATAACAAGAGCAGCAGGATAAGGAATGATGCTCACTTACTGCCCCCTCCAACACCCTCTAGAACTGCAATGGGAGGGAGAGTGAGAATGAAGGAAGTATCACTCACCAGGTGACGTCTCTGTGGTAACAGCCCTTGTGGTCTCAATATTGGAACGGTCGGGAGTATTCACAGTGTCTCCTGAACAGTAACAACAAATAAATCATATTTATGTAACGTCACTAACGTAATAAAACTTTCCAAAGTGCTTCACCTGAGCAATAATCAAACAGAATGTGACCCCGATCCTAAGAGGAGATAATAGGGACATGTGACCAAAAGCTCGGTCAGAGAGGCAGGTTTTAAGGAGCGAGGGAGAGAGACTTATGACTCCAGCATAGGTCCCCAGGCAGCTCAAGGCACGACCGCCAATGGTGCAGCGATAGGAATCGGGGGATGGTATAGAGGCTGGAAATGATGCAGCGCAGAGATCTCGGAGGGTTTTAGGGGGCTGGAGGAGGGGACAGAGATAGGGAGGGTGGTAGGGGCTGGAGGAGGTTACAGAGAGAGAGAGGGTTGGAGGGGAAGGAAGAGGTTACATAGATCGGGAGGAGTATAGGGACTGGAATAGGTTGTAGGTGCTGGAGCAGGTAACAGAGATAGGGAGGGTTGTAGGGGCTTGAGGAGGTTACAGAGATAGGGAGGGTTGTAGGGGTGGAGAAGGTTACAAATATTGGGAGGTTTGTAGGGGCTGGAGGAGGTTACAGAGATATGGAGGGTTGCAGGGGCTAGATGAGGTAACAGAGATAGGGAGGGTTGTAGGCGTTGGAGGAATTTACAGAGATAGAGTGGGTTGTAGGGGAAGGAAGAGGTTATATAGAAACCGATGAGTGTAGGGTCTGGAGGAGGTTACAGAGATAGGTCGGATTGTAGGGCTGGAGATGGTTGTAGGGGCTGGAGGCGGTTACAGAGATAGGGTGGGTTGTAGGGGCTGGAGTTTGTTTCAGAGAGAGGGAGGGTTGTAGTGCCTGAGGAGATACAGTCTTTTGGATGGTTGTTGGGACTAGGGAAGATTACATAGGTATGGAGGGCTGTAGGGGCTGGAGGAGTTTACAGAGGTAGGGAGGGTTGTAGGGGCTGGAGGAGGTTACAGAGATAGGGAGGGTTGTAGGGGCTGGCGGAGGCTACAGAGATAGGGAGGGTTGTAGGGGCTGGAGGAGGTTACAGAGATAGGGAGTGTTGTAGGGGCTCGAGAAGGTTACAGAGATAGGGTGGGTTGTTGGGGCTGTAGGAGGTTACAGAGACACGAGGGTTGTAGGGTCTGGAGGAGGTTACAGAGATAGGTCGGATTGTAGGGCTGGAGATAGTTCTAGGGGCTGGAGGTGGTTACAGAGATAGGGAGGGTTGTAGGGGCTGGAGTTGGTTTCAGAGATAGGGAGTGTTGTAGTGCCTGCGGAGGTATAGTCTTTTGGATGGTTGTTGGGACTAGGGAAGATTACATAGATATGGAGGGCTGTAGGGGCTGGAGGATTTTACAGAGGTAGGGAGGGTTGTAGGGGCTGGAGGAGGTTACAGAGATAGGGAGGGTTGTAGGGGCTGGCGGAGGCTACAGAGATAGGGAGGGTTGTAGGGGCTGGAGGAGGTTACAGAGATAGGGAGCGTTGCAGGGGCTGGAGGAGGTTACAGAGATAGGGAGGGTTGTAGGGGGTGGCGGAGGCTACAGAGATAGGGAGGGTTGTAGTGGCTGGAGGAGGTTACAGAGATAGGGAAGGATGTAGTGGCTGGAGGAGGCTACAGAGATAGGGAGGGTTGTAGGGACTGAAGGAGGTTACAGAGATAAGAAATATATTGGGACTGGAGGAGGTTACAGATATAGGGAGGGTTGTAGGGACTGGAGGTAGTTACAGAGTTGGGAGGGTTGTAGTGGCTGGAGGAGGTTACAGAGATAGAGAGAGTTCTAGGGGCTGGAGGGCGTTACAGAGACAGGGAGGGTTGTAGGAGCTGGAGGAAGTTACAGAGACAGGGAGGGTTGTAGGGGCTGGAGGAGGTTACAGCGATAGGGAGGGTTGTAGGGCTGGAGATGGTTGTAGGGGCTGGAGGCGGTAACAGAGATAGGGAGGGTTATAGGGGCCGGAGTTGGTTTCAGCGATAGGGTGTGTTTTAGTGCCTGAGGAGGTACAGTCATTTGGATGGTTGTTGGGACTAGGGAAGATTAAATAGATATGGAGGACTGTAGGGACTGGAGGTGTTTACAGAGATAGGGAGGGTTGTAGGGGCTGGAGGAGGTAACAGAGATAGGGAGGGTTGTAGGGGCTGGAGGAGGTTCCAGAGATAGGGAGGGTTGTAGGGGCTGGAGGAGGCTACAGAGATATGGAGGGTTGTAGGGGCTGGAGGAGGTTACAGAGATAGGGAGGGATGTAGTGGCTGGAGGAGGCTACAGAGATAGGGAGGGTTGCATGGTTTGGAGGATTTTACAAAGACTGGGAGGGTTGTAGGGACTGAAGGAGGTCACAGAGATAGGAAATATATTGGGACTGGAGGAGGTTACATACTTGGGACTGTTGTACTGGCTGGAGGAGGTTACAGAGATAGAGAGCGTTCTCGGGGCTGGAGGGCGTTACAGAGATGGGGAGAGTTGTAGTGGCTGGAGGAGGTTACAGAGACAGGGAGGGTTGTAGGGGCTGGAGGAGGTTACAGAGATAGGGAGGGTTGTAGGGGCTGGAGGAGGTTACAGAGATAGGGAGGGTTGTAGGGGCTGGAGGAGGTTACAGAGACAGGGAGGATTGTCGAATCTGGAGGGGGTTACAGAGATATAGAGGCTTGTAGGGGCTGGAACAGGTTACAGTGATAAGTGTGCTTGTAGGGGCTGGAAGAGTTTACAGAGATAGGGAGAGTTGCAGGGGCTGGAGGAGGTTACAGCGATAGTGAGGGTTGTAGAGGTTGGAGGAGGTTACAGAGATAGGCTGGGATGTAGGGGCTGGAGGAGGTTACAGAGATTATGAGGGTTGTAGAGGCTGGAGGACATTACAGAGATAGGGAGGGCTGTAGGGGCTGGAGCAGGTTACAGGAATAGGGAGGGTTGTAGAGGCTGTAGGAGGTTACAGGGATAGGGAGGTTTGTAGGGTCTGGAGGTGGTTACAGAGATAGGGAGGGTTGTAGGGCGGAGGAGGTTACAGAGATAGGGAGGTTGTAAGGGCTGGAGGAGTTTACTGAGATAGGGAGATTTGTTTGGGCTGGAGGAGGTTACAGAGATGGGGAGTGTTGTAGGGGCTGGAGGTGGTTACTGAGATAGGGAGGGTTGTATGTACTGGATGAGTGCACAGAGATAGGGAGCGTTGTATGTACTGGAGGGATTTAAAAACTAGCATGTCAAGGTGACAGCAAAGTTGTGAAATGACTGGTTTAATCTCCAGCTGGTGCCAGGGAGTGGGATGGCGGGATGGAGTTTGAAGCAAATATACAGAGATTCGGGCCAGGACCAGAAAGAATGTCTTTGGTCACACAATAACCTGGCTGATGGTCACTCGCTGCATCGTTCAAACATCCCACACCACCTTTCACTCTTTCTTAGGCACACACAGACACCCACACAGACACCCTCTCACACACACGGACCCACACAGACACACACACAGACACAGACACACACAGACACACACACACGCCCACTCACACACACAGACACACACACAGACGCACACACACACACAGACACACACATACACACAGACACACACACCCACTCACACACACAGAAACACACACACAACACACACACACACTCACACACAGACACACACACACAACACACACCCACACACAGACACACACACAGAAACCCACTCACACACAGAAACTCACAGACACCAACTCACAAACACAGACACACACACACCGACACACACACACCCACTCACACACAGATACACAAACACACACACTAACACACACAGACACACACACAGACACACACACACAACACACACCCACACACAGACACACACACAGAAACCCACTCACACACAGAAACTCACAGACACCCACTCACACACACAGACACACACACACCGACACACACACACACACTCACACACAGATACACACACACACACACACTCACACACACAGACACACACACAGACACACACACATACCCACTCACAAACAGACACACACACAGACACACACCCACACACACAGACACACACACACTCATCCACTCACACACAGACACTCACAGACACCCACTCACACACACAGACACACACACACCCACTCACACACAGACACACACACAGACACACACTCACACACACTCACACACACAGACACACACACACACACAGACACACGCACACACCCACTCACACACAGACATACACAGAAACTCACTTACACACACAGACACACAAACACAGACACACACACACACACACTCAATCACAGACACACACACACACACACACACACACAATACACACACACACACACACAGACACACACACATACACCCACTCACACACAGACACATACACACACAATACACACATACACACACACACACAGACGCACACACACACCCACTCACACACAGACACACACACACAACACACACAGACAGACAGACACACCCACACACCCACTCACACACAGACACACACACACAACACACACGGACACAGACACACACACAACACACACACACATCCACGCATACTCTGACAGACACACAAATCCACTCACACACAGACACTCACACACACACTCACACACAGACACACACACACAACACACCCACAGACGCAGACACACACACACACCCACTCACAAACAGACACACACACACGTGGAAAGAAACGCAGACACACACAGACACGTACACACAGACACAGACGCAGACACACAGACACACATGCACAAACACACTCGCACAAACAGACACTGACAGACACACACGCACACAATATGATAACAAGGAGGCTAAGGCAAGTCCCACCTGTTGTAATGTGCCTTTAAGGGGGAGGGTTTCTGGCCTAGCATTCCAGCGAACAAGGGTATTGCTCTGGGGACCAGGGTTCGAATCCCACCACAGCGACTGGGAAGTGTGTCGTGTGATCCAGTTTTAGTTCCACGTTTGATATTGAGCAGAGCACAGCACACACGGCTCTGCTGTTGATGTGTCTTCCGGCATTCTATCCATGTATATCTGTTCTCATGTGCCTAGTCTAAAAAAAACCCAAATGAGTTTACCCAGTCCTGAGTGATTGGTGCCTTTATCCCATTCTAACAACACGATACCACTTGTAGTGATCATAGTTTTGATAACCTTAGCACTGTAGCTTTAAGGAATAATTCTGTGCTGTAAGATCACATGATCTGTGTAAACCAATCAGTTAGCAGCGTGGGGAAACTCTAAAGGGAAGTTCTGCCTTAGTTCTGGAGCTTGATGCACACATGTAGCTGCTGCTTTGTCTTGTAAATAAAGTTCAATGTTACTGCCAAGGAAAGTTGCCTGGAAAATCAACTCTGTAACAAACTGGCGACAAGGATAAATTAGACCCGTTACTCTCCCTCGCCCAGCAATTTGTGGGTAGCTAAGTTCATAAAAAAGAAAGGAAGGGGTACTCGTCCGATATACCACAGTTTGGCAGAATCAAGCTCTTTGAACCATCCACAGATGACTGGTCTCAATATACAGGATGTCTTGCGTTCTTCTTTCAAGCCAACGAAATCACGGGGGAGGAAAAGAGGAGAGCGATTCTCCTGAGTATTTTATTTTGGGAGCAAGACTTACGGTTTAATTCGAAGATTGACATTCCCCAGTGTCCCTGATTCGAAGCCTTACAGTGAGTTAGTAGATCCCATTAAAGGACATTTTCAACCCAATCCCTCAGTCACAATGCAGACGTTCAGGTTCAATTCACGGAATAGAGCCCCCGGGGGGGAGACCAATCCCACCCACGTGGTGAAATTAAAGCAACTAACGGAATCCTGTGACTTCGGTGAAACCCTTAACAAAATGCTCAGGGATGGTTTGATATGTGGCGTCCGAGAGGCCGCTATTTAGCGATGGTTGCCGGCCGAAGTGGATCTTGATTTGAAGGGAGCCTTAGAAATAGCGCCTGTGATGGAAAGCGCTGTAAGGGATGCACAAGCGATTCAAGCGGGGGGGAGGGGGCAAAAACGGCGCCGTTTTCCTAGTCGGGCGGGGAAAGGTCGGCCGAATGTGTCGCGAAAAAGCCGGGAATCCTACCCCGAAGCAGGAAACAACCCCCCGCTCTCCGAAAATTCAGAGGGGACAGCTTAGCAACAAAGCCCCAAACTAATTTTCATCACCACGGAAGCATTAATACTCCTAACGATTGGCAATTCGAAAAGGCGGATTGTTATTTTTGTCAGACACGTGGACAGATATTGAAACATGGCAAAGCCAGATTAGAACAAGATTCCGGGCAACAACCGAGGTCCAGTGAAGTGACTAATGTGGGAGGGCCAGAAACAACCAATTCTGACATTTATCCAATATTCAACACCGTTGGGGAGACAGAGCCCATATTTGTTACAGCGCAAGTGATCAGTGAACCATTAAAGACGGAAGTAGACCCTGGTGCTCCTACCACTGCAGTAAGAGAATACACTGTCAGATATTTAAATAAAGGGGCTCAACAATTAAATTCGGAACAAACATCTGCCAAGTAGGAAACGTAGACAGGTGAAGAGATCCAGGTTAAAGGGATCAGCAGAGGAACTGTTCAGTATAGACACCAATCGGCACCAGTGATGGCGGTAGAAGGTGAAGGAGCAAATCTTCCAGGGAGTGATTGTTCGAAAGAGATTAAATTAAACTGGTCCGGAACATTCCACTAGCGAGCAAGGGGAACTGCCAGAGCTTCTACAAGAAGATGACACCGTCTTCAAGGGTGAACTGGGGAATGGATCATTGTTGAAGAAGGGGAGTAACCCCCAACAAAACGACGTTCCACCTGTAACCACTGCTGAACCTGTAGTTCCTGCTGAAGTTCCTCAACCAGGGACAGGCATGCCCGAGGTCTCTGTCACAGGGGGGGGACACTGAGCTGCCTGTGCCTAATGAGGTACCTGATGTTAACGCGGTTCCAGAGAACGTGGTTCCTGATAAAGAATCGGAAGTCGTGGAGATCCGACATTCCACACGGATCAGGAAACCCACCTGAAAAGACTGAACTTGTAATTTCGTGACCTGTGTCAATATTGTAAGTTCATGAGATAAATATCCTGGTGAATACAAAACGTACAGAAAAGTTAATGGGGGAGGAATGTAGTAATTATAGTGTTGATAAATGTAGGACTGTAGCTTTAAGAATAACCCCGTGTTGTAAGATCATGTGCTCTGTGTAAACCAATCAATGTGCAGTGTGGGGAAACCTCTGTGGGGGGGGCGGGGGTGGTCCTTTAGTTACGGAGCTTGATGCACAGATGTAGCTGCTGCTGCTGCCTTGTAAATAAAGTTCAATGTTTCCGCCAAGGCAGGTTGTCTGGAAAATCAGATCAATAGCACCACTCATACTGTCCGCTCCAACACACCCTGGCACGCAAATGGGCGGCAGAGTGAGATTGTGGCAGGTGTTACTTACCCTGCAGGGTGGCGCTGGTAATGACATGTGCGGTCGTGCTGCCAGGATGGCTGCGACTAGATCTGTTGTCACTAGTGCTCTCTCTCATTGTCATTGTGCTGTTCATTGGACCTGAAAATAAAGAGTGAAGCATTTAGCCAAAGAGTACTTCACCTTCACGTAAGTACATCCTAAAAGGAGGAGGCCATTTTGCCCGTCAAGCCTGCTGCCCCAGTCAATATGGTCATGGCTGATCTTCCACCTCAACTCCACTTTCCTGCCCTGTCCCTTAGTTCCCAAAAATCAATACATCTCAGTCTTGAATACACTCAACAACGGAATATCCAGAGCTCTCAGGGGTAGAGAATTCCAAAGATTCACAGCCCTCCGAGTGGAGACATCCTTCCTTGTCTCAGTCCAACATGGCCGAAGCCTTGTCCTGAGTCTGTGAACACCGACCCCACACGCCCAGGTCCAGACGTTCCAGCGGTGAGGGGGTGAAAGGGGCAGAACGTGAAGCAGACTCTCAGCGTGGAGCCTGTTTAAACCCTCTGAGAATTCTAGATGATTCAACGAGATCACCTCTCATCCTTCTAAACTCCAGAGAACATTGAATTACAGAGAATACACGGCCCAGAAACAGGCCATTCGGCCCATCTGCACCATGCCCGTATTTCTGCTCCACACGATCCTCCTCCCACCCCCCGCTCTCCGTCTCACCCCATCCCCATATCCTTCTATTCCTTTCTCCCCCTCGTGTGTTTATCCAGCTTCCCCCTTAAACACATCGACACTATTCACCTCGACCACTCCCTGTGGGAGCGAGTCCCACATTCTCCCCACTCTCTGGGTAAAGAAGTTTCTCCTGAATTCCCCATTGGGTTTATGAGTGACGATCTTATATCGATGGCCCCCTAGTTCTGGCCTCCCCCCACCCCCACAGAATGGGGTGTTCAGCACCATTCACAACTCCTCAGATACTGAAGCAGTCCATGTCCAAATGCAGCAAGACCTGGACAATATCCAGGCTTGGGCTGACAAGTGGCAAGTAACATTCGCGCCACACAAGTGTCAGGCAATGACCATCTCCAGCAAGAGAGAATCTAACCATCGCCCCTTGATCTTCAATGGCATTACCATCACTGAATCCCCCACTATCAACATCCTGGGGGTTACCCTTGACCAGAAACTGAACTGGACTAGCCATTTTAATACTCTGGCTGCAAGAACAGGTCAGAGGCTGGGAATCCTGTGGTGAGTAACTCGCCTCCTGACTCCCCAAAGCCTGTCCACCATCCACAAGGCACAAGTCAGGAGTGTGATGGGACACTCCCCCATTTGCCTGGATGAGTGCAGCTCCCACAACACTCAAGAAAACCGACACCATCCAGGACAAAGCAGCCCCGCTTGATGGGCACCCCATCCACAAACATTCACTCCCTCCACCACCGACGCACAGTAGCAGCAGTGTGTGTACCATCTACAAGATACACTGCAGCAACTCACCAAGGCTCCTTCAACAGCACCTTCCAAACCCACGACCTCTACCATCTAGAAGGACAAGGGCAGCAGACACATGGGGAAAACCACCACCTGGAAGTTCCCCTCCAAGCCACTCACCATCCTGGAAATATATCGGCCGTTCCTTCACTGTCGCTAAGTCGAAATCCTGGCATTCTCTCCCTAACAGCGCTGTGGGTGTACCTACCCCGCAGGGACTGCAGCGGGTCAAGAAGGCAGCTCACCCACCACCTTCTCAAGGGGCAATTAGGGATGGGCAATAAATGCTGGGCCCAGCCAGAGACGCCCACATCCCGCGAATGAATAATAAAAAAAATCATCTTCTCGACGTCTACCCTATCGAAACCCTTTCAACATTTTAAAGACCTCGATCGGGTCACCCCCTCTGCCTTCTCTTTTCCAGAAAGCGGTTTGTGTGTGAGCTCGGTGTGACGTTTGAACATGAGGGGAGATTCCAACCTCACATCCACACCGTCAGTACCACCGCCCAGTTCCATCTCTCCAACTTCACCCAACTTCACCCTGTCACGGCTTATCCACTCTGGAAGCCCTCACCCGTGCCTTTGTTACCCCCCAGGCTCGACGATCCCACCCCACGTCTGCCTGCTCTGTCACATTCGAATGGCACAGTTCCAAAGGGACTGAGGGGCCTGGGGGGATCATATACATCGATATTTTGAAGGTGGCAGGGTTTACTGAGAGGGTGCTTAACAAAGATAATCTTTGCTTCATAAATAGAGGGATTGAGTACAAACACCGGGCGGTTATGCTGAACATCTACCAAATTCTGGTTAGGTCACAACTAGAGTATTGTGTCCAGTTCTGGTCACCCTCACTTTGAGGTGGATGTGAGGGTCCTTGAGAGGGTGGGGAGGAGATTGACCAGAATGGGTCCAGGGATGAGGGATTTTAGCTACAAGGTTGGTTTGGAGAAGCTGGGGTTGTTCTCCTTGGGGGCAAAGGAGATTGAGGGGGGGGGGGATCAGATCGAGGTGTACAAGATGATGATGGGTTTAGATCAGGTAGACAAAGAGAAGCTGTTGCCATTAGCTGATGGTACCAAGGACTGGGGGACACAGATTGAAGGTTTTGGGCAGGGGGGTGTGGGGGGATGTGAGGAGGAACTTTTTTACACAGCGAGTGGTAATGAGCTGGAACTTGCTGCCTACGAGGATGGTGGGAGCGGAGAAGATGGGCGATTTCAAAAGGAAATTGGACGGACACTTGAGGGAAATAATCTTGCAGGGATAGAGCGGGGGGGAATGGGAATGATTGGATTGCTCTACAGAGACGGCATGGAGTCGATGGGCCGAAAGGCCTCCTCCTGTGCCATGGTGACTCTTTATGACATTTGTTTGTCCAAAGCACCTTGCACATCAGTCTAAGGCCCCTTTGTATCAGTGTGATCAATGGGGGAATCTCAGGGTTAGGTGACCAGCAGCTCGGTCAAAGAGATAGGATAGAAGGAGCATCTCATGTGGGAGACCAGAACTAGGGGGGCCATCGATTATAAGATCGTCACTGATAAACCCCAATGGGGAATTCAGGAGAAACGTCTTTACCCAGAGAGTGGGGAGAATGTGGGACTCGCTCCCACTGGGAGTGGTCGAGGTGAATAGTGTCGATGTGTTTAAGGGGGGAGCTGGATAAACAAACGAGAGGGAGGAAGGAATAGGGTGAACGTGTGGATCTTAAACACTGAGTGGCCTGTGCGTGCGGCAAAATTTTTGATATTCTGTGAAATCAAAAGTGTATCTGTTCAGTCCCAAAAACCGCACTCCCTTATCATCGACTGCAGACCAGTGACACAGCCGTCCACTGGGTGGGTCACCCCCAACTTACTTACAAACCACAGGGAGTGAGGGAAGATGTAATGTACAGCGAGAGGCACAGGTCACAACTGGTACAACTGGAGGGGGCAAATCAGGAACTCCCGGGAGGGTAAACTCACGCACTTGGCCAACCTCCGTCACCCTGCTATTGTTAGGTACCCTCGTGGCTGTGAGGTGAGGGAGGGAGGCTGAGCTGTGGAGCGACGTGTTGAGGAGAGAAACAGAGGGAAAGATGGGATCGACATCGAGCACGAGTGACGAACGCAAGGTTATCGCCGCTGATGAAATAGACTTGGCTGGGGAAGCAGTTCACTGCAGCCCAGAATGGGGTCCTTAGTCAATAACCTGTCCATAAACTAGTCTTCAAAGGATTCAGGACCAAGGACAGCAGCAATGAATATTGACACAAAGCATCTCAGACAAAATAAAATGGCCCCATCTGCGGCAGGGGAGCTTTAGAGATTCAGACGGTCAGCCACACAAGGAGATGTCACCGCAAATAGCCAAGCGCTTGGGCCAAGAGGTTGGTGTTTAAGGAGAATGTGAAAGGAGGAGAGAGAGAGAGAGAGGGGAGGAGGTGCAGCGGTTTAGGGAGGGGGTTCCAGAGCTCAAGGCCTCCAACCACCCCAGGCAGCTGAAGGCACGGCCGGCAATGGCGGAGCGATGGGAATCGGGGGATGGTGAAAGAGGCCGGAATTGGAGGAGCGCCGAGATCTCGGAGGGTTGGAGGGAATGGAGGAGGTTACAGAGATAGGGAGGGTTGTAGGGGGCTAGAGGAGGTGACAGAGATAGGGAGGGTTGTAGGGGCTGGAGGAGGTTACATAGATAGAGAGGGTTGGAGGGGAAGGAAGAGGTTACATAGACCGGGAGGAGTGTAGGGCCTGGAATAGGTTGTAGGTGCTGGAGGAGGTAACAGTGATAGGGAGGGTTGTAAGGGCTGGAGGAGGTTACAGAGAGAGGGAGGGTTGTAGGGGTGGAGAAGGTTACAAATATTGGGAGGGTTGTAGGGGCTGGAGGAGGTTACAGAGATATGGAGGGTTGCAGGGGCTAGATGAGGTAACAGAGATAGGGAGGGTTGTAGGCGTTGGAGGAATTTACAGAGCTAGAGAGGGTTGTAGGGGAAGGAAGAGGTTACATAGAAACGGAGGAGTGTAGGGTCTGGAGGAGGTTACAGAGATAGGGTGGGTTGTAGGGGCTGGAGTTGGTTTCAGAGAGAGGGAGTGTTGTAGTGCCTGAGGAGGTACAGGCTTTTGGATGGTTGTTGGGACTAGGGAAGATTACATAGATATGGAGGGCTGTAGGGGCTGGAGGAGGTTCCAGAGATAGGGAGGGTTGTAGGTGCTGGAGGGGGTTCCAGAGATAGGGAGGGTTGTAGGGGCTGGAGGAGGTTACAGAGATAGGGAGGGTTGTAGGGGCTGGAGGAGGTTACAGAGACAGGGAGGGTTGTAGGGTCTGGAGGAGGTGACAGAGATAGGTCGGATTGTAGGGCTGGAGATGGTTGTAGGGGCTGGAGGCGGTTACAGAGATAGGGAGGGTTGTAGGGGCTGGAGTTGGTTTGAAAGATAGGGAGTGTTGTAGTGCCTGAGGAGGTACAGTCTTTTGGATGGTTGTTGGGACTAGGGAAGATTACATAGATATGGAGGGCTGTAGGGGCTGGAGGATTTTACAGAGGTAGGGAGGGTTGTAGGGGCTGGAGGAGGTTACAGAGATAAGGAGGGTTGTAGGGACTGAAAGAGGTTATAGAGATAAGAAATATATTGGGACTGGAGGAGGTTACAGATATAGGGAGGGTTGCAGGGACTGGAGGTGGTTACAGAGTTGGGAGGGTTGTAGTGGCTGGAGGAGGTTCCAGAGATAGGGAGGGTTGTAGGGGCTGGAGGAGGTTCCAGAGATAGGGAGGGTTGTAGGTGGTGGAGGAGGCTACAGAGATAGGGAGGGTTGTAGGGGCTGGAGGAGGTTACAAAGATAGGGAGGGATGTAGTGGCTGGAGGAGGCTACAGAGATAGGGAGGGTTGCATGGTTTATGGCATTTTACAAAGACTGGGAGGGTTGTAGGGACTGAAGGAGGTCACAGAGATAGGAAATATATTGGGACTGGAGGAGGTTACAGACCTGGGAGTGTTGTACTGGCTGGAGGAGGTTACAGAGATAGGGAGGGTTGTAGGGGCTGGAGGAGGTTACAGAGATAGAGAGAGTTCCAGGGGCTGGAGGGCGTTACAGAGATGGGGACGGTTGAAGGGGCTGGAGGGCGTTACAGAGATAGGGACGGTTGAAGGGGCTGGAGGAGGTTACAGAGATAGGGAGGGTTGTAGGGGCTGGAGGAGGTTACAGAGACATGGAGGATTGTCGAATCTGGAGGGGGTTACAGAGATATAGAGGCTTGTAGGGGATGGAGGGTTTTACAGAAATAGGGAGGGTTGTAGGGGCTGGAGGAGGGTAAAGAGGTATGGACGGTTTTAGGATCTGGAGCGGTTACAGAGATAGTGAGGGTTGTAGGGGCTGGAACAGGTTACAGTGATAAGGGTGCTTGTCGGGGCTGGAGGAGTTTACAGAGATAGGGAGGGTTGCAGGGGCTGGAGGAGGTTACAGCGATAGTGAGGGTTGTAGAGGCTGGAGGAGGTTACAGAGATAGGCAGGGATGTAGGGGCTGGAGGAGGTTACAGAGATTATGAGGGTTGTAGAGGCTGGAGGACGTTACAGAGATAGGGAGGGTTGTAGGGGCTGGAGCAGGTTACAGGAATAGGGAGGGTTGTAGGGGCTGTAGGAGGTTACAGGGAGAGGGAGGTTTGTAGAGCCTTGAGGTGGTTACAGAGATAGGGAGGGTTGTAGGGTGGAGGAAGTTACAGAGATAGGGAGGTTGTAAGGGCTGGAGGAGTTTACAGAGACAGGGAGATTTGTTTGGGCTGGAGGGGGTTACAGAGATAGGGAGGGTTGTAGGGGCTGGAGGAGGTTACAGATATAGGGAGGGTTGTAGGGGCTGGAGGACGTTACAGAGATAGGGAGGGTTGTAGGGGCTGTAGGAGGTTACAGAGACAGGGAGGGTTGTAGGGTCTGGAGGAGGTGACAGAGATAGGTCGGATTGTAGGGCTGGAGATGGTTGTAGGGGCTGGAGGCGGTTACAGAGATAGGGAGGGTTGTAGGGGCTGGAGTTGGTTTGAGAGATAGGGAGTGTTGTAGTGCCTGAGGAGGTACAGTCTTTTGGATGGTTGTTGGGACTAGGGAAGATTACATAGATATGGAGGGCTGTAGGGGCTGGAGGATTTTACAGAGGTAGGGAGGGTTGTAGGGGCTGGAGGAGGTTACAGAGATAAGGAGGGTTGTAGGGACTGAAAGAGGTTATAGAGATAAGAAATATATTGGGACTGGAGGAGGTTACAGATATAGGGAGGGTTGCAGGGACTGGAGGTGGTTACAGAGTTGGGAGGGTTGTAGTGGCTGGAGGAGGTTCCAGAGATAGGGAGGGTTGTAGGGGCTGGAGGAGGTTCCAGAGATAGGGAGGGTTGTAGGTGGTGGAGGAGGCTACAGAGATAGGGAGGGTTGTAGGGGCTGGAGGAGGTTACAAAGATAGGGAGGGATGTAGTGGCTGGAGGAGGCTACAGAGATAGGGAGGGTTGCATGGTTTATGGCATTTTACAAAGACTGGGAGGGTTGTAGGGACTGAAGGAGGTCACAGAGATAGGAAATATATTGGGACTGGAGGAGGTTACAGACCTGGGAGTGTTGTACTGGCTGGAGGAGGTTACAGAGATAGGGAGGGTTGTAGGGGCTGGAGGAGGTTACAGAGATAGAGAGAGTTCCAGGGGCTGGAGGGCGTTACAGAGATGGGGACGGTTGAAGGGGCTGGAGGGCGTTACAGAGATAGGGACCGTTGAAGGGGCTGGAGGAGGTTACAGAGATAGGGAGGGTTGTAGGGGCTGGAGGAGGTTACAGAGACAGGGAGGATTGTCGAATCTGGAGGGGGTTACAGAGATATAGAGGCTTGTAGGGGATGGAGGGTTTTACAGAAATAGGGAGGGTTGTAGGGGCTGGAGGAGGGTAAAGAGGTAGGGACGGTTTTAGGATCTGGAGCGGTTACAGAGATAGTGAGGGTTGTAGGGGCTGGAACAGGTTACAGTGATAAGGGTGCTTGTAGGGGCTGGAGGAGTTTACAGAGATAGGGAGGGTTGCAGGGGCTGGAGGAGCTTACAGCGATAGTGAGGGTTGTAGAGGCTGGAGGAGGTTACAGAGATAGGCAGGGATGTAGGGGCTGGAGGAGGTTACAGAGATTATGAGGGTTGTAGAGGCTGGAGGACGTTACAGAGATAGGGAGGGTTGTAGGGGCTGGAGCAGGTTACAGGAATAGGGAGGGTTGTAGGGGCTGTAGGAGGTTACAGGGAGAGGGAGGTTTGTAGAGCCTGGAGGTGGTTACAGAGATAGGGAGGGTTGTAGGGTGGAGGAGGTTACAGAGATAGGGAGGTTGTATGGGCTGGAGGAGTTTACAGAGATAGGGAGATTTGTTTGGGCTGGAGGGGGTTACAGAGATAGGGAGGGTTGTAGGGGCTGGAGGAGGTTGCACAGAAACGGAGGGTTGTAGAGGCTGGAAGGGGCTTCAGAGATAGGGAGAGTTGTAGAGTTTGGAGGAGGTTACATAGATTTGGAGGGTTGTATGTACTAGAGGAGTTCACGGAGATAGGGAGGGTTTTATGGTTAGTGGGATTTTACAGAGACTGGGAGGGTTATTGGGACCGAAAGAGCTTACAGAGATAGGGAGGGTTGTAGGGGCTGGAGGAGGTTACAGAGACAGGGAGGTTTGTAGGGGCTGGTGGAAGTTACAGAGATAGGGAGGCTTGTAGGGGCTGGAGGAGGTTACAGAGATAGGGAGGGTTGTAGGGGCTGGACGAGTTTACCGAGATAGGGAGGTTAGCATGTTTTGGAGGAGGTTACAGAGATAGGGAGGGTTGTAGGGGCTGGAGGTGGTTACAGAGATAGGGAGGGTTGTAGGGGCTGGAGGAGGTTACAGAGATAGGGAGGGGTGCATGGGCTGGAGGAGGTTACAGAGATAGGGAGGGTTGTGGGCCTGGAGGAGGTTACAGAGATAGGGAGTGTTGTACGCGCTGGAGGAGTTTACAGAGATAGGGAGGGTTGTAGTGGCTGGAAGAGTTCACAGAGGTAGGGAGGGTTGTATGTTTTGGAGGAGGTTACAGAGATAGGGAGTGTTGTAGGGACTGAAGGAGATTACAGGGTTTGGGAAGTTATTGGGACTGGAGGAGGTTACAGCTATAGGGCGGGTTTTAGGGGCTGGAGGTGGTTTCAGAGATAGGCAGGGTTGTAGGGACTGGAGGAGATTACAGAGATAAGGAGTGTTGTTGGGTGCTGGATGTGGTTGCAGAGATAGGGAGGGTTGTAGGGGCTGGAGGAGGTTACAGACATAGGGACGCTTGTAGCTGCTGGAGGAGGTTACAGAGATAGGGAGGGTTGTAGGGTCTGGAGGAGGGTACAGAGATAGGGAGGGTTGTAGGGGCTGGAGGAGGTTATAGAGATAGGGAGTGTTGTAGTGGCTGGAGGAGGTTAAAGAGATAGGGACGCTTGTAGTTGCTGGAGGAGGTTACAGAGATAGGGAGGGTTGTAGGGGCTGGAGGAGTTTACAGAGAGAGGGAGGTTTGCATGTTTTGGAGGAGGTTACAGAGATAGGGAGGGTTGTAGGGTCTGGAGGAGGGTACAGAGATAGGGAGGGTTGTAGGGGCTGGAGGAGGTTATAGAGATAGGGAGGGTTGTAGGGGCTGGAGGTGTTTACAGAGATAGGGAGGGTTGTAGGGGCTGGAGGAGGTTACAGAGATAGGGAGGGTTGTAGGGGCTGGAGGAGCTTCCAGTGATAGGGAGTGTTGTAGGGGCTGGAGGAGGCTACAGAGATAGGGAGGGTTGTAGGGGCTGGAGGAGGTTACAGAGATAGGGAGGGTTGCATGGTATGGAGGATTTTACAAAGACTGGGAGGGTTGTAGGGACTGAAGGTGGTCACAGAGATAGGAAATATATTGGGACTGGAGGAGGTTACAGACTTGGGAGTGTTGTACGGGCTGGAGGAGGTTACAGAGATAGAGAGAGTTCTAGGGGCTGGAGGAGGTTACAGAGATAGGGACGGTTGAAGGGGCTGTTGGAGGTTACAGAGATAGGGAGGGTTGTAGGGGCTGGAGGAGGGTAAAGAGGTAGGGACGGTTTTAGGATCTGGAGCTGTTACAGCGATAGTGAGGGTTGTAGGGGCTGGAACAGGTTACAGTGATAAGGGTGCTTGTAGGGGCAGGAGGAGTTTACAGAGATAGGGAGGGTTGCAGGGGCTGGAGGAGGTTACAGCGATAGTGAGGGTTGTAGAGGCTGGAGGAGGTTACAGAGATAGGCAGGAATGTAGGGGCTGGAGGAGGTTACAGAGATTATGAGGGTTGTAGAGGCTGGAGGACGTTACAGAGATAGGGAGGTTGTGAAGGCTGGTGGAGTTTCCAGAGATAAGGAGATTTGTTTGGGCTGGAGGTGGTTACAGAGATAGGGAGGGTTGTAGGGTCTGGAGGAGGGAACAGAGATAGGGAGGGTTGTAGGGGCTGGAGGAGGTCATAGAGATAGGGAGGGTTGTAGGGGCTGGAGGTGTTTACAGAGATAGGGAGGGTTGTAGGGGCTGGAGGAGGTTACAGAGATAGGGAGGGTTGTAGGGGCTGGAGGAGGTTACAGAGATAGGGAGGGTTGTAGGGGCTGGAGGAGGCTACAGAGATAGGGAGGGTTGTAGGGGCTGGAGGAGGTTACAGAGATAGGGAGGGGTGTAGGGGCTGGGGTAGGTTCCAGAGATAGGGAGGGTTGTAGGGGCTGGAGGAGGCTACAGAGATAGGGAGGGTTGTAGGGGCTGGAGGAGGTTACAGAGATAGGGAGGGATGTAGTGGCTGGAGGAGGCTACAGAGATAGGGAGTGTTGTAGGGGCTGGAGGAGGGTAAAGAGGTAGGGACGGTTTTAGGAGCTGGAGCGGTTACAGCGATAGTGAGCGTTGTAGGGGCTGGAACAGGTTACAGTGATAAGGGTGCTTGTAGGGGCTGGAGGAGTTTACAGAGATAGACAGGGATGTAGGGGCTGGAGGAGGTTACAGCGATAGTGAGGGTTGTAGAGGCTGGAGGAGGTTACAGAGATAGGCAGGGATGTAGGGGCTGGAGGAGGTTACAGAGATTATGAGGGTTGTAGAGGCTGGAGGACGTTACAGCGATAGTGAGGGTTGTAGGGGCTGGAGCAGGTTACAGGAATAGGGAGTGTTGTAGGGGCTGTAGGAGGTTACAGGGAGAGGGAGGTTTGTAGGGTCTGGAGGTGGTTACAGAGATAGGGTGGGTTGTACGGTGGAGGAGGTTACAGAGATAGGGAGGTTGTAAGGGCTGGAGGAGTATACAGAGATAGGGAGATTTGTTTGGGCTGGAGGTGGTTACAGAGATAGGGAGGGTTGTAGTGGCTGGAGGAGGTTGCACAGATAGCGAGGGTTGTAGTGGCTGGAGGAGGTTGCACAGATAGGTAGGGTTGTAGGTGCTGGAGGAGGTTACAGAGATAGGGAGTGTTGTAGTGGCTGGAAGTGGTAACAGAAATAGGGAGGGCTGTAGGGGCTGGAGGAGGTTACAGAGATAGGGAGGGGTGCATGGGCTGGAGGAGGTTACAGAGATAGGGAGGGTTGTAGGGGCTGGAGGAGGTTACAGAGATAGGGAGGGTTGTAGGGGCTGGAGGAGGTTACAGAGATAGAGAGGTTTGTAGGGGCTGGTGGAAGTTACCGAGATAGGCAGGCTTGTATGGGCTGGAGGAGGTTACAGAGATAGGGAGGGTTGTAGGGGCTGGACGAGTTTACCGAGATAGGGAGGTTAGCATGTTTTGGAGGAGGTTACAGAGATAGGGAGGGTTGTAGGGGCTGGAGGTGGTTACAGAGATAGGGAGGGTTGTATGTTTTGAAGGATTTTACAAAGATTGGGAGGGTTGTAGGGACTGAAGGAGCTTACAGAGATAGGGAGGGTTGTATGTACTGGAGGAGTGCACAGAGATAGGGAGGGTTGTATGTACTGGAGGAGTGCACAGAGATAGGGAGGGTTGTATGGTTTGGAGGATTTTACAGAGACTGGGAGGGTTATTGGGACCGAAGGAGCTTGTAGAGCTAGGGAGGTTTGTAAGGGCTGGAGGAGGTTACAGAGATAGGGAGGGTTGTAGGGGCTGGAGGAGGTTACAGAGATAGGGAGGGTTGTGGGCCTGGAGGAGGTTACAGAGATAGGGAGTGTTGTATGCGCTGGAGGAGTTTACAGAGATAGGGAGGGTTGTAGTGGCTGGAAGAGTTCACAGAGGTAGGGAGGGTTGTATGTTTTGGAGGAGGTTACAGAGATAGGGAGTGTTGTATGGACTGAAGGAGTTTACAGGGTTTGGGAAGTTATTGGGACTGGAGGAGGTTACAGATATAGGGCGGGTTTTAGGGGCTGGAGGTGGTTTCAGAGATAGGCAGTGTTGTAGGGACTGGCGGAGATTACAGAGAAAAGGAGTGTTGTTGGGGCTGGATGTGGTTGCAGTGATAGGGAGGGTTGTAGGGGCTGGAGGAGGTTACAGACATAGGGACGCTTGTAGTTGCTGGAGGAGGTTACAGAGATAGGGAGGGTTGTAGGGTCTGGAGGAGGGTACAGAGATAGGGAGGGTTGTAGGGGCTGGAGGTGTTTACAGAGATAGGGAGGGTTATATGTTTTGGAGGATTTTACAAGACTGGGAGGGTAGTAGGGACTGAAAGAGCTTACAGAGATAGGGAAGGTTGTAGGGGCTGGAGGAGTTTACAAAGATAGGGAGGGTAGTTTGGGCTGGAGGAGGTTACAGAGTTAGGGAGGGTTATAGGGTCTGGAGGAGGTTACGGAGATAGGGAGGGTTGTAGGGGTTGGAGGAGTTTACAGAGGTAGGGAGGTTTGCATGTTTTGGAGGAGGTTACAGAGATAGGGAGAGTTGTAGGTGCTGGAGGAGGTTACAGAGATAGGGAGGCTTGTAGGGGCTGGAGGAGGTTACAGAGATAGGGAGGTTTGTAGGGGCTGGAGCAGGTTACAGAGATAGGGAGGGTTGTAGGGGCTGGAGGAGGTTACAGAGATAGGGAGGTTTGTCGGGGCTGGAGCAGGTTACAGACATAGGGATGATTGAAGTGGCTGGAGGAGGTTACAGAGATAGGGAGGGCTGTAGGGGCTGGATAATTGTTCAGAGGTTGCACATGCATGAGGAGGGATTTAAAAACTAGCATGTCAAGGTGACAGCAAAGTTGTGAAATGACTGGTTTAATCTCCAGCTGGTGCCAGGGAGTGGGATGGCGGGATGGAGTTTGAAGCAAATATACAGAGATTCGGGCCAGGACCAGAAAGAATGTCTTTGGTCACCCAATAACCTGGCTGATGGTCACTCGCTGCATCGTTCAAACATCCCACACCACCTTTCACTCTTTCTTAGGCACACACAGACACCCACACAGACACCCTCTCACACACACAGACCCACACAGACACACACACAGACACAGACACACACAGACACACACACACGCCCACTCACACACACAGACACACACACAGACGCACACACACACACAGACACACACACAGACACACACATACACACAGACACACACACCCACTCACACACACAGAAACACACACACAACACACACACACACTCACACACAGACACACACACACAACACACACCCACACACAGACACACACACAGAAACCCACTCACACACAGAAACTCACAGACACCCACTCACACACACAGACACACACACACCGACACACACACACCCACTCACACACAGATACACACACACACACACTCACACACACAGACACACACACAGACACACACACACAACACACACCCACACACAGACACACACACAGAAACCCACTCACACACAGAAACTCACAGACACCCACTCACACACACAGACACACACACACCGACACACACACACACACTCACACACAGATACACACACACACACACTCACACACACAGACACACACACAGACACACACACACACCCACTCACAAACAGACACACACACAGACACACACCCACACACACAGACACACACACACTCATCCACTCACACACAGACACTCACAGACACCCACACACACACAGACACACACACACCCACTCACACACAGACACACACACAGACACACACTCACACACACTCACACACACAGACACACACACACACACAGACACACACACACAACCACTCACACACACAGACACACACACAGACGCACACACACACACAGACACACGCACAGACACACACATACACACAGACACACACACCCACTCACACACACAGACACACACACACAACACACACACACACCCTCTCACACACAGACACACACACACAACACACACCCACACACAGACACACACACAAAAACCCACTCACACACCGAAACTCACAGACACCCACTCACACACACAGACACACACACACCGACACACACACACACACTCACACACAGATACACACACACACACACACTCACACACACAGACACACACACACACCCACTCACAAACAGACACACACACAGACACACACTCACACACACAGACACACACACACTCACCCACTCACACACAGACACTCACAGACACCCACTCACACACACAGACACACACACACAGACACACAGACACCCACTCACACACAGACACACACACACACACACTCACACACACGGACACACACACAGACACACACACAGACACACACTCACACACACTCACACACACAGACACACACACACACACAGACACACGCACACACCCACTCACACACAGACATACACAGACACCCACTTACACACACAGAAACACAAACACAGACACACACACACACCCACTCAATCACAGACACACACACACACACAATACACACACACACAAATACACAGACACACACACATACACCCACTCACACACAGACACATACACACACAATACACACATACACACACACACACAGACACACACACACACACACTCACACACAGACACACACACACAACACACACAGACAGACAGACACACCCACACACCCACTCACACACAGACACACACACACAACACACACGGACACAGACACACACACAACACACACACACACACACACACACATCCACGCATACTCTGATAGACACACAAATCCACTCACACACAGACACTCACACACACACTCACACACAGACACACACACACAACACACCCACACACACAGACACACACACACACCCACTCACAAACAGACACACACACGTGGAAAGTAATGCAGACACACACAGACACGTACACACAGACACAGACGCAGACACACAGACACACATGCACAGACACACTCGCACAAACAGACACAGACAGACACACACGCACACAATATGATAACAAGGAGGCTAAGGCAAGTCCCACCTGTTGTAATGTGCCTTTAAGGGGGAGGGTTTCTGGCCTAGCATTCCAGCGAACAAGGGTATTGCTCTGGGGACCAGGGTTCGAATCCCACCACAGTGACTGGGAAGTGTGTCGTGTGATCCAGTTTTAGTTCCACGTTTGATATTGAGCAGAGCACAGCACACACGCCTCTGCTGTTGATGTGTCTTCCGGCATTCTATCCATGTATATCTGTTCTCATGTGCCTAGTCTAAAAAAAACCCAAATGAGTTTACCCAGTCCTGAGTGATTGGTGCCTTTATCCCATTCCAACAACACGATACCACTTGTAGTGATCATAGTTTTGATAAACTTAGCACTGTAGCTTTAAGGAATAATTCTGTGCTGTAAGATCACATGATCTGTGTAAACCAATCAGTTAGCAGCGTGGGGAAACTCTAAAGGGAAGTTCTGCCTTAGTTCTGGAGCTTGATGCACACATGTAGCTGCTGCTTTGTCTTGTAAATAAAGTTCAATGTTTCCGCCAAGGAAAGTTGCCTGGAAAATCAACTCTGTAACAAACTGGCGACAAGGATAAATTAGACCCGTTACTCTCCCTCGCCCAGCAATTTGTGGGTAGCTAAGTTCATAAAAAAGAAAGGAAGGGGTACTCGTCCATTATACCACAGTTTGGCAGAATCAAGCTCTTTGAACCATCCACAGATGACTGGTCTCAATATACAGGATGTCTTGCGTTCTTCTTTCAAGCCAACGAAATCACGGGGGAGGAAAAGAGGAGAGCGATTCTCCCGAGTTTTTTTTTTGGGAGCAAGACTTACGGTTTAATTCGAAGATTGACATTCCCCAGTGTCCCTGATTCGAAGCCTTACAGTGAGTTAGTAGATCCCATTAAAGGACATTTTCAACCCAATCCCTCAGTCACAATGCAGACGTTCAGGTTCAATTCACGGAATAGAGCTTCCGGGGGGGAGACCAATCCCACCCACGTGGTGAAATTAAAGCAACTAATGGAATCCTGTGACTTCGGTGAAACCCTTAACAAAATGCTCAGGGATGGTTTGATATGTGGCGTCCGAGAGGCCGCTATTTAGCGATGGTTGCCGGCCGAAGTGGATCTTGATTTGAAGGGAGCCTTAGAAATAGCGCCTGTGATGGAAAGCGCTGTAAGGGATGCACAAGCGATTCAAGCGGGGGGGAGGGGGCAAAAACGGCGCCGTTTTCCTAGTCGGGCGGGGAAAGGTCGGCCGAATGTGTCGCGAAAAAGCCGGGAATCCTACCCCGAAGCAGGAAACAACCCCCCGCTCTCCGAAAATTCAGAGGGGACAGCTTAGCAACAAAGCCCCAAACTAATTTTCATCACCACGGAAGCATTAATACTCCTAACGATTGGCAATTCGAAAAGGCGGATTGTTATTTTTGTCAGACACGTGGACAGATATTGAAACATGGCAAAGCCAGATTAGAACAAGATTCCGGGCAACAACCGAGGTCCAGTGAAGTGACTAATGTGGGAGGGCCAGAAACAACCAATTCTGACATTTATCCAATATTCAACACCGTTGGGGAGACAGAGCCCATATTTGTTACAGCGCAAGTGATCAGTGAACCATTAAAGACGGAAGTAGACCCTGGTGCTCCTACCACTGCAGTAAGAGAATACACTGTCAGATATTTAAATAAAGGGGCTCAACGATTAAATTCGGAACAAACATCTGCCAAGTTGGAAACGTAGACCGGTGAAGAGATCCAGGTTAAAGGGATCAGCAGAGGAACTGTTCAGTATAGACACCAATCGGCACCAGTGATGGCGGTAGAAGGTGAAGGAGCAAATCTTCCAGGGAGTGATTGTTCGAAAGAGATTAAATTAAACTGGTCCGGAACATTCCACTAGCGAGCAAGGGGAACTGCCAGAGCTTCTACAAGAAGATGACACCGTCTTCAAGGGTGAACTGGGGAATGGATCATTGTTGAAGAAGGGAAGTAACCCCCAACAAAACGACGTTCCACCTGTAACCACTGCTGAACCTGTAGTTCCTGCTGAAGTTGCTCAACCAGGGACAGGCATGCCCGAGGTCTCTGTCACAGGGGGGGTGGGGACACTGAGCTGCCTGTGCCTAATGAGGTACATGATGTTAACGCGGTTCCAGAGAACGTGGTTCCTGATAAAGAATCGGAAGTCGTGGAGATCCGACATTCCACACGGATCAGGAAACCACCTGAAAAGACTGAACTTGTAATTTCGTGACCTGTGTCAATATTGTAAGTTCATGAGATAAATATCCTGGTGAATACAAAACGTACAGAAAAGTTAATGGGGGAGGAATGTAGTAATTATAGTGTTGATAAATGTAGGACTGTAGCTTTAAGAATAACCCCGTGTTGTAAGATCATGTGCTCTGTGTAAACCAATCAATGTGCAGTGTGGGGAAACCTCTGTGGGGGGGGCGGGGGTGGTCCTTTAGTTACGGAGCTTGATGCACAGATGTAGCTGCTGCTGCTGCCTTGTAAATAAAGTTCAATGTTTCCGCCAAGGCAGGTTGTCTGGAAAATCAGATCAATAGCACCACTCATACTGTCCGCTCCAACACACCCTGGCACGCAAATGGGCGGCAGAGTGAGATTGTGGCAGGTGTTACTTACCCTGCAGGGTGGCGCTGGTAATGACATGTGCGGTCGTGCTGCCAGGATGGCTGCGACTAGATCTGTTGTCACTAGTGCTCTCTCTCATTGTCATTGTGCTGTTCATTGGACCTGAAAATAAAGAGAGAAGCAGTTAGCCAAAGAGTACTTCACCTTCACGTAAGTACATCCTAAAAGGAGGAGGCCATTTTGCCCGTCAAGCCTGCTGCCCCAGTCAATATGGTCATGGCTGATCTTCCACCTCAACTCCACTTTCATGCCCTGTCCCTTAGTTCCCAAAAATCAATACATCTCAGTCTTGAATACACTCAACAACGGAATATCCAGAGCTCTCAGGGGTAGAGAATTCCAAAGATTCACAGCCCTCCGAGTGGAGACATCCTTCCTTGTCTCAGTCCAACATGGCCGAAGCCTTGTCCTGAGTCTGTGAACACCGACCCCACACGCCCAGGTCCAGACGTTCCAGCGGTGAGGGGGTGAAAGGGGCAGAACGTGAAGCAGACTCTCAGCGTGGAGCCTGTTTAAACCCTCTGAGAATTCTAGATGATTCAACGAGATCACCTCTCATCCTTCTAAACTCCAGGGAACATTGAATTACAGAGAATACACGGCCCAGAAACAGGCCATTCGGCCCATCTGCACCATGCCCGTATTTCTGCTCCACACGATCCTCCTCCCACCCCCCGCTCTCCATCTCACCCCATCCCCATATCCTTCTATTCCTTTCTCCCCCTCGTGTGTTTATCCAGCTTCCCCCTTAAACACATCGACACTATTCACCTCGACCACTCCCTGTGGGAGCGAGTCCCACATTCTCCCCACTCTCTGGGTAAAGAAGTTTCTCCTGAATTCCCCATTGGGTTTATGAGTGACGATCTTATATCGATGGCCCCCTAGTTCTGGCCTCCCCCCACCCCCACAGAATGGGGTGTTCAGCACCATTCACAACTCCTCAGATACTGAAGCAGTCCATGTCCAAATGCAGCAAGACCTGGACAATATCCAGGCTTGGGCTGACAAGTGGCAAGTAACATTCGCGCCACACAAGTGTCAGGCAATGACCATCTCCAGCAAGAGAGAATCTAACCATCGCCCCTTGATCTTCAATGGCATTACCATCACTGAATCCCCCACTATCAACATCCTGGGGGTTACCCTTGACCAGAAACTGAACTGGACTAGCCATTTTAATACTGTGGCTGCAAGAACAGGTCAGAGGCTGGGAATCCTGTGGTGAGTAACTCACCTCCTGACTCCCCAAAGCCTGTCCACCATCCACAAGGCACAAGTCAGGAGTGTGATGGGACACTCCCCCATTTGCCTGGATGAGTGCAGCTCCCACAACACTCAAGAAACCCGACACCATCCAGGACAAAGCAGCCCCGCTTGATGGGCACCCCATCCACAAACATTCACTCCCTCCACCACCGACGCACAGTAGCAGCAGTGTGTGTACCATCTACAAGATACACTGCAGCAACTCACCAAGGCTCCTTCAACAGCACCTTCCAAACCCACGACCTCTACCATCTAGAAGGACAAGGGCAGCAGACACATGGGGAAAACCACCACCTGGAAGTTCCCCTCCAAGCCACTCACCATCCTGGAAATATATCGGCCGTTCCTTCACTGTCGCTAAGTCAAAATCCTGGGATTCTCTCCCTAACAGCGCTGTGGGTGTACCTACCCCGCAGGGACTGCAGCGGGTCAAGAAGGCAGCTCACCCACCACCTTCTCAAGGGGCAATTAGGGATGGGCAATAAATGCTGGGCCCAGCCAGAGACGCCCACATCCCGCGAATGAATAATAAAAAAAATCATCTTCTCGACGTCTACCCTATCGAAACCCTTTCAACATTTTAAAGACCTCGATCGGGTCACCCCCTCAGCCTTCTCTTTTCCAGAAAGCAGTTTGTGTGTGAGCTCGGTGTGACGTTTGAACATGAGGGGAGATTCCAACCTCACATCCACACCGTCAGTACCACCGCCCAGTTCCATCTCTCCAACTTCACCCAACTTCACCCTGTCACGGCTTATCCACTCTGGAAGCCCTCACCCGTGCCTTTGTTACCCCCCAGGCTCGACGATCCCACCCCACGTCTGCCTGCTCTGTCACATTCGAATGGCACAGTTCCAAAGGGACTGAGGGGCCTGGGGGGATCATATACATCGATATTTTGAAGGTGGCAGGGTTTACTGA
This sequence comes from Cetorhinus maximus, assembly GCF_964194155.1. Lineage (NCBI taxonomy): Eukaryota > Metazoa > Chordata > Chondrichthyes > Lamniformes > Cetorhinidae > Cetorhinus > Cetorhinus maximus. The sequence continues at coordinate 79,024 of NW_027596901.1, forward strand.
GAGGGTGCTTAACAAAGATAATCTTTGCTTCATAAATAGAGGGATTGAGTACAAACACCGGGCGGTTATGCTGAACATCTACCAAATTCTGGTTAGGTCACAACTAGAGTATTGTGTCCAGTTCTGGTCACCCTCACTTTGAGGTGGATGTGAGGGTCCTTGAGAGGGTGGGGAGGAGATTGACCAGAATGGGTCCAGGGATGAGGGATTTTAGCTACAAGGTTGGTTTGGAGAAGCTGGGGTTGTTCTCCTTGGGGGCAAAGGAGATTGAGGGGGGGGGGGATCTGATCGAGGTGTACAAGATGATGATGGGTTTAGATCAGGTAGACAAAGAGAAGCTGTTGCCATTAGCTGATGGTACCAAGGACTGGGGGACACAGATTGAAGGTTTTGGGCAGAGGGGTGTGGGGGGATGTGAGGAGGAACTTTTTTACACAGCGAGTGGTAATGAGCTGGAACTTGCTGCCTACGAGGATGGTGGGAGCGGAGAAGATGGGCGATTTCAAAAGGAAATTGGACGGACACTTGAGGGAAATAATCTTGCAGGGATAGAGCGGGGGGGAATGGGAATGATTGGATTGCTCTACAGAGACGGCATGGAGTCGATGGGCCGAAAGGCCTCCTCCTGTGCCATGGTGACTCTTTATGACATTTGTTTGTCCAAAGTACCTTGCACATCAGTCTAAGGCCCCTTTGTATTAGTGTGATCAATGGGGGAATCTCAGGGTTAGGTGACCAGCAGCTCGGTCAAAGAGATCGGATAGAAGGAGCATCTCATGTGGGAGACCAGAACTAGGGGGGCCATCGATTATAAGATCGTCACTGATAAACCCCAATGGGGAATTCAGGAGAAACGTCTTTACCCAGAGAATGGGGAGAATGTGGGACTCGCTCCCACTGGGAGTGGTCGAGGTGAATAGTGTCGATGTGTTTAAGGGGGGAGCTGGATAAACAAACGAGAGGGAGGAAGGAATAGGGTGAACGTGTGGATCTTAAACACTGAGTGGCCTGTGCTTGCGGCAAAATTTTTGATATTCTGTGAAATCAAAAGTGTATCTGTTCAGTCCCAAAAACCGCACTCCCTTATCATCGACTGCAGACCAGTGACACAGCCGTCCACTGGGTGGGTCACCCCCAACTTACTTACAAACCACAGGGAGTGAGGGAAGATGTAATGTACAGCGAGAGGCACAGGTCACAACTGGTACAACTGGAGGGGGCAAATCAGGAACTCCCGGGAGGGTAAACTCACGCACTTGGCCAACCTCCGTCACCCTGCTATTGTTAGGTACCCTCGTGGCTGTGAGGTGAGGGAGGGAGGCTGAGCTGTGGAGCGACGTGTTGAGGAGAGAAACAGAGGGAAAGATGGGATCGACATCGAGCACGAGTGACGAACGCAAGGTTATCGCCGCTGATGAAATAGACTTGGCTGGGGAAGCAGTTCACTGCAGCCCAGAATGGGGTCCTTAGTCAATAACCTGTCCATAAACTAGTCTTCAAAGGATTCAGGACCAAGGACAGCAGCAATGAATATTGACACAAAGCATCTCAGACAAAATAAAATGGCCCCATCTGCGGCAGGGGAGCTTTAGAGATTCAGACGGTCAGCCACACAAGGAGATGTCACCGCAAATAGCCAAGCGCTTGGGCCAAGAGGTTGGTGTTTAAGGAGAATGTGAAAGGAGGAGAGAGAGAGAGAGAGGGGAGGAGGTGCAGCGGTTTAGGGAGGGGGTTCCAGAGCTCAAGGCCTCCAACCACCCCAGGCAGCTGAAGGCACGGCCGGCAATGGCGGAGCGATGGGAATCGGGGGATGGTGAAAGAGGCCGGAATTGGAGGAGCGCCGAGATCTCGGAGGGTTGGAGGGAATGGAGGAGGTTACAGAGATAGGGAGGGTTGTAGGGGGCTAGAGGAGGTGACAGAGATAGGGAGGGTTGTAGGGGCTGGAGGAGGTTACATAGATAGAGAGGGTTGGAGGGGAAGGAAGAGGTTACATAGACCGGGAGGAGTGTAGGGCCTGGAATAGGTTGTAGGTGCTGGAGGAGGTAACAGTGATAGGGAGGGTTGTAAGGGCTGGAGGAGGTTACAGAGAGAGGGAGGGTTGTAGGGGTGGAGAAGGTTACAAATATTGGGAGGGTTGTAGGGGCTGGAGGAGGTTACAGAGATATGGAGGGTTGCAGGGGCTAGATGAGGTAACAGAGATAGGGAGGGTTGTAGGCGTTGGAGGAATTTACAGAGATAGAGAGGGTTGTAGGGGAAGGAAGAGGTTACATAGAAACGGAGGAGTGTAGGGTCTGGAGGAGGTTACAGAGATAGGGTGGGTTGTAGGGGCTGGAGTTGGTTTCAGAGAGAGGGAGGGTTGTAGTGCCTGAGGAGGTACAGGCTTTTGGATGGTTGTTGGGACTAGGGAAGATTACATAGATATGGAGGGCTGTAGGGGCTGGAGGAGTTTACAGAGATAGGGAGGGTTGTAGGGGCTGGAGGAGGTTCCAGAGATAGGGAGGGTTGTAGGGGCTGGAGGAGGTTACAGAGATAGGGAGGGTTGTAGGGGCTGGAGGAGGTTACAGAGACAGGGAGGGTTGTAGGGGCTGGAGGAGGTTACAGAGACAGGGAGGGTTGTAGGGTCTGGAGGAGGTTACAGAGATAGGTCGGATTGTAGGGCTGGAGATGGTTGTAGGGGCTGGAGGCGGTTACAGAGATAGGGAGGGTTGTAGGGGCTGGAGTTGGTTTGAGAGATAGGGAGTGTTGTAGTGCCTGAGGAGGTACAGTCTTTTGGATGGTTGTTGGGACTAGGGAAGATTACATAGATATGGAGGGCTGTAGGGGCTGGAGGATTTTACAGAGGTAGGGAGGGTTGTAGGGGCTGGAGGAGGTTCCAGAGATAGGGAGGGTTGTAGGGACTGAAAGAGGTTATAGAGATAAGAAATATATTGGGACTGGAGGAGGTTACAGATATAGGGAGGGTTGCAGGGACTGGAGGTGGTTACAGAGTTGGGAGGGTTGTAGTGGCTGGAGGAGGTTCCAGAGATAGGGAGGGTTGTAGGGGCTGGAGGAGGTTCCAGAGATAGGGAGGGTTGTAGGGGGTGGAGGAGGCTACAGAGATAGGGAGGGTTGTAGGGGCTGGAGGAGGTTACAAAGATAGGGAGGGATGTAGTGGCTGGAGGAGGCTACAGAGATAGGGAGGGTTGCATGGTTTATGGCATTTTACAAAGACTGGGAGGGTTGTAGGGACTGAAGGAGGTCACAGAGATAGGAAATATATTGGGACTGGAGGAGGTTACAGACTTGGGAGTGTTGTACTGGCTGGTGGAGGTTACAGAGATAGGGAGGGTTGTAGGGGCTGGAGGAGGTTACAGAGACAGGGAGGATTGTCGAATCTGGAGGGGGTTACAGAGATATAGAGGCTTGTAGGGGATGGAGGGTTTTACAGAAATAGGGAGGGTTGTAGGGGCTGGAGGAGGGTAAAGAGGTAGGGACGGTTTTAGGATCTGGAGCGGTTACAGAGATAGTGAGGGTTGTAGGGGCTGGAACAGGTTACAGTGATAAGGGTGCTTGTAGGGGCTGGAGGAGTTTACAGAGATAGGGAGGGTTGTAGGGGCTGGAGGAGGTTACAGCGATAGTGAGGGTTGTAGAGGCTGGAGGAGGTTACAGAGATAGGCAGGGATGTAGGGGCTGGAGGAGGTTACAGAGATTATGAGGGTTGTAGAGGCTGGAGGACGTTACAGAGATAGGGAGGGTTGTAGGGGCTGGAGCAGGTTACAGGAATAGGGAGGGTTGTAGGGGCTGTAGGAGGTTACAGGGAGAGGGAGGTTTGTAGAGCCTGGAGGTGGTTACAGAGATAGGGAGGGTTGTAGGGTGGAGGAGGTTACAGAGATAGGGAGGTTGTAAGGGCTGGAGGAGTTTACAGAGATAGGGAGATTTGTTTGGGCTGGAGGGGGTTACAGAGATAGGGAGGGTTGTAGGGGCTGGAGGAGGTTGCACAGAAACGGAGGGTTGTAGAGGCTGGAAGGGGCTTCTGAGATAGGGAGGGTTGTAGAGTTTGGAGGAGGTTACATAGATTTGGAGGGTTGTATGTACTAGAGGAGTTCACGGAGATAGGGAGGGTTTTATATTTTGGGGATTTTACAGAGTCTGGGAGGGTTATTGGGACCGAAAGAGCTTACAGGGATAGGGAGGGTTGTAGGTGCTGGAGGAGGTTACAGAGATAGGGAGGTTTGTAGGGGCTGGTGGAAGTTACAGAGATAGGGAGGCTTTGGGGGCTGGAGGAGGTTACAGAGATAGGGAGGGTTGTAGGGGCTGGACGAGTTTACCGAGATAGGGAGGTTAGCATGTTTTGGAGGAGGTTACAGAGATAGGGAGGGTTGTAGGGGTTGGAGGAGTTTCCAGAGATAGGGAGGGTTGTATGTTTTGAAGGATTTTACAAAGATTGGGAGGGTTGTAGGGACTGAAGGAGCTTACAGAGATAGGGAGGGTTGTATGTACTGGAGGAGTGCACAGAGATAGGGAGGGTTGTATGTACTGGAGGAGTGCACAGAGATAGGGAGGGTTGTATGGTTTGGAGGATTTTACAGAGACTGGGAGGGTTATTGGGACCGAAGGAGCTTGTAGAGCTAGGGAGGTTTGTAAGGGCTGGAGGAGGTTACAGAGATAGGGAGGGTTGTAGGGGCTGGAGGAGGTTACAGAGATAGGGAGGGTTGTGGGCCTGGAGGAGGTTACAGAGATAGGGAGTGTTGTACGCGCTGGAGGAGTTTACAGAGATAGGGAGGGTTGTAGTGGCTGGAAGAGTTCACAGAGGTAGGGAGGGTTGTATGTTTTGGAGGAGGTTACAGAGATAGGGAGTGTTGTAGGGACTGAAGGAGATTACAGGGTTTGGGAAGTTATTGGGACTGGAGGTGGTTACAGATATAGGGCGGGTTTTAGGGGCTGGAGGTGGTTTCAGAGATAGGCAGGGTTGTAGGGACTGGAGGAGATTACAGAGATAAGGAGTGTTGTTGGGGCTGCACGTGGTTGCAGAGATAGGGAGGGTTGTAGGGGCTGGAGGAGGTTACAGAGATAGGGAGGGTTGTAGGGGCTGTAGGAGGTTACAGGGAGAGGGAGGTTTGTAGAGCCTGGAGGTGGTTACAGAGATAGGGAGGGTTGTAGGGTGGAGGAGGTTACAGAGATAGGGAGGTTGTAAGGGCTGGAGGAGTTTACAGAGATAGGGAGATTTGTTTGGGCTGGAGGGGGTTACAGAGATAGGGAGGGTTGTAGGGGCTGGAGGAGGTTGCACAGAAACGGAGGGTTGTAGAGGCTGGAAGGGGCTTCAGAGATAGGGAGGGTTGTAGAGTTTGGAGGAGGTTACATAGATTTGGAGGGTTGTATGTACTAGAGGAGTTCACGGAGATAGGGAGGGTTTTATATTTTGGGGATTTTACAGAGTCTGGGAGGGTTATTGGGACCGAAAGAGCTTACAGGGATAGGGAGGGTTGTAGGTGCTGGAGGAGGTTACAGAGATAGGGAGGTTTGTAGGGGCTGGTGGAAGTTACAGAGATAGGGAGGCTTTGGGGGCTGGAGGAGGTTACAGAGATAGGGAGGGTTGTAGGGGCTGGACGAGTTTACCGAGATAGGGAGGTTAGCATGTTTTGGAGGAGGTTACAGAGATAGGGAGGGTTGTAGGGGTTGGAGGAGTTTCCAGAGATAGGGAGGGTTGTATGTTTTGAAGGATTTTACAAAGATTGGGAGGGTTGTAGGGACTGAAGGAGCTTACAGAGATAGGGAGGGTTGTATGTACTGGAGGAGTGCACAGAGATAGGGAGGGTTGTATGTACTGGAGGAGTGCACAGAGATAGGGAGGGTTGTATGGTTTGGAGGATTTTACAGAGACTGGGAGGGTTATTGGGACCGAAGGAGCTTGTAGAGCTAGGGAGGTTTGTAAGGGCTGGAGGAGGTTACAGAGATAGGGAGGGTTGTAGGGGCTGGAGGAGGTTACAGAGATAGGGAGGGTTGTGGGCCTGGAGGAGGTTACAGAGATAGGGAGTGTTGTACGCGCTGGAGGAGTTTACAGAGATAGGGAGGGTTGTAGTGGCTGGAAGAGTTCACAGAGGTAGGGAGGGTTGTATGTTTTGGAGGAGGTTACAGAGATAGGGAGTGTTGTAGGGACTGAAGGAGATTACAGGGTTTGGGAAGTTATTGGGACTGGAGGTGGTTACAGATATAGGGCGGGTTTTAGGGGCTGGAGGTGGTTTCAGAGATAGGCAGGGTTGTAGGGACTGGAGGAGATTACAGAGATAAGGAGTGTTGTTGGGGCTGCACGTGGTTGCAGAGATAGGGAGGGTTGTAGGGTCTGGAGGAGGTTACAGAGATAGGGAGGGTTGTAGGGTCTGGAGGAGGGTACATAGATAGGGAGGGTTGTAGGGGCTGGAGGTGTTTACAGAGATAGGGAGGGTTATATGTTTTGGAGGATTTTACAAGACTGGGAGGGTAGTAGGGACTGAAAGAGCTTACAGAGATAGGGAAGGTTGTAGGGGCTGGAGGAGTTTACAAAGATAGGGAGGGTAGTTGGGGCTGGAGGAGGTTACAGAGTTAGGGAGGGTTATAGGGTCTAGAGGAGGTTACGGATATAGGGAGGGTTGTAGGGGTTGGAGGAGTTTACAGAGGTAGGGAGGTTTGCATGTTTTGGAGGAGGTTACAGAGATAGGGAGAGTTGTAGGGGCTGGAGGAGGTTACAGAGATAGGGAGGCTTGTAGGGGCTGGAGGAGGTTACAGAGATAGGGAGGTTTGTAGGGGCTGGAGCAGGTTACAGAGATAGGGAGGGTTGTAGGGGCTGGAGGAGGTTACAGAGATAGGGAGGTTTGTAGGGGCTGGAGCAGGTTACAGACATAGGGATGATTGAAGTGGCTGGAGGAGGTTACAGAGATAGGGAGGGCTGTAGGGGCTGGATAATTGTTCAGAGGTTGCACATGCATGAGGAGGGATTTAAAAACTAGCATGTCAAGGTGACAGCAAAGTTGTGAAATGACTGGTTTAATCTCCAGCTGGTGTCAGGGAGTGGGATGGCGGGATGGAGTTTGAAGCAAATATACAGAGATTCGGGCCAGGACCAGAAAGAATGTCTTTGGTCACCCAATAACCTGGCTGATGGTCACTCGCTGCATTGTTCAAACATCCCACACCACCTTTCACTCTTTCTTAGGCACACACAGACACCCACACAGACACCCTCTCACACACACGGACCCACACAGACACACACACAGACACAGACACACACAGACACACACACACGCCCACTCACACACACAGACACACACACAGACGCACACACACACACACACAGACACACACACAGACACACACATACACACAGACACACACACCCACTCACACACACAGAAACACACACACAACACACACACACACACACTCACACACAGACACACACACACAACACACACCCACACACAGACACACACACAGAAACCCACTCACACACAGAAACTCACAGACACCCACTCACACACACAGACACACACACACCGACACACGCACACCCACTCACACACAGATACACACACACACACACTCACACACACAGACACACACACAGACACACACACACAACACACACCCACACACAGACACACACACAGAAACCCACTCACACACAGAAACTCACAGACACCCACTCACACACACAGACACACACACACCGACACACACACACACACTCACACACAGATACACACACACACACACTCACACACACAGACACACACACAGACACACACACACACCCACTCACAAACAGACACACACACAGACACACACCCACACACACAGACACTCACACATTCATCCACTCACACACAGACACTCACAGACACCCACTCACACACACAGACACACACACACCCACTCACACACAGACACACACACAGACACACACTCACACACACTCACACACACAGACACACGCACACACCCACTCACACACAGACATACACAGACACTCACTTACACACACAGACACACAAACACAGACACACACACACACCCACTCAATCACAGACACACACACACACACACACACAATACACACACACAGACACAGACACACACAGACACACACACAGACACACACATACACACAGACACACACACCCACTCACACACACAGAAACACACACACAACACACACACACACACACTCACACACAGACACACACACACAACACACACCCACACACAGACACACACACAGAAACCCACTCACACACAGAAACTCACAGACACCCACTCACACACACAGACACACACACACCGACACACACACACCCACTCACACACACAGAAACACACACACAACACACACACACACACACTCACACACAGACACACACACAACACACACCCACACACAGACACACACACAGAAACCCACTCACACACAGAAACTCACAGACACCCACTCACACACACAGACACACACACACCGACACACACACACCCACTCACACACAGATACACACACACACACACTCACACACACAGACACACACACAGACACATACACACACCCACTCACAAACAGACACACACACAGACACACACCCACACACACAGACACACACACACTCATCCACTCACACACAGACACTCACAGACACCCACTCACACACACAGACACACACACACCCACTCACACACACACAGACACACACTCACACACACTCACACACACAGACACACACACACACACACACAGACACATGCACACACCCACTCACACACAGACATACACAGACACTCACTTACACACACAGACACACAAACACAGACACACACACACACCCACTCAATCACAGACACACACACACACACACACACACACACAATACACACACACACACACACACAGACCCACACACATACACCCACTCACACACAGACACATACACACACAATACACACATACACACACACACACAGACACACACACACACCCACTCACACACAGACACACACACACAACACACACAGACAGACAGACACACCCACACACCCACTCACACACAGACACACACACACAACACACACAGACAGACAGACACACCCACATACCCACTCACACACAGACACACACACACAACACACACACACACACACACATCCACGCATACTCTGACAGACACACAAATCCACTCACACACAGACACTCACACACACACTCACACACAGACACACACACACAACACACCCACAGACGCAGACACACACACACACCCACTCACAAACAGACACACACACGTGGAAAGAAACGCAGACACACACAGACACGTACACACAGACACAGACGCAGACACACAGACACACATGCACAAACACACTCGCACAAACAGACACTGACAGACACACACGCACACAATATGATAACAAGGAGGCTAAGGCAAGTCCCACCTGTTGTAATGTGCCTTTAAGGGGGAGGGTTTCTGGCCTAGCATTCCAGCGAACAAGGGTATTGCTCTGGGGACCAGGGTTCGAATCCCACCACAGCGACTGGGAAGTGTGTCGTGTGATCCAGTTTTAGTTCCACGTTTGATATTGAGCAGAGCACAGCACACACGGCTCTGCTGTTGATGTGTCTTCCGGCATTCTATCCATGTATATCTGTTCTCATGTGCCTAGTCTAAAAAAAACCCAAATGAGTTTACCCAGTCCTGAGTGATTGGTGCCTTTATCCCATTCTAACAACACGATACCACTTGTAGTGATCATAGTTTTGATAACCTTAGCACTGTAGCTTTAAGGAATAATTCTGTGCTGTAAGATCACATGATCTGTGTAAACCAATCAGTTAGCAGCGTGGGGAAACTCTAAAGGGAAGTTCTGCCTTAGTTCTGGAGCTTGATGCACACATGTAGCTGCTGCTTTGTCTTGTAAATAAAGTTCAATGTTACCGCCAAGGAAAGTTGCCTGGAAAATCAACTCTGTAACAAACTGGCGACAAGGATAAATTAGACCCGTTACTCTCCCTCGCCCAGCAATTTGTGGGTAGCTAAGTTCATAAAAAAGAAAGGAAGGGGTACTCGTCCGATATACCACAGTTTGGCAGAATCAAGCTCTTTGAACCATCCACAGATGACTGGTCTCAATATACAGGATGTCTTGCGTTCTTCTTTCAAGCCAACGAAATCACGGGGGAGGAAAAGAGGAGAGCGATTCTCCTGAGTATTTTATTTTGGGAGCAAGACTTACGGTTTAATTCGAAGATTGACATTCCCCAGTGTCCCTGATTCGAAGCCTTACAGTGAGTTAGTAGATCCCATTAAAGGACATTTTCAACCCAATCCCTCAGTCACAATGCAGACGTTCAGGTTCAATTCACGGAATAGAGCCCCCGGGGGGGAGACCAATCCCACCCACGTGGTGAAATTAAAGCAACTAATGGAATCCTGTGACTTCGGTGAAACCCTTAACAAAATGCTCAGGGATGGTTTGATATGTGGCGTCCGAGAGGCCGCTATTCAGCGATGGTTGCCGGCCGAAGTGGATCTTGATTTGAAGGGAGCCTTAGAAATAGCGCCTGTGATGGAAAGCGCTGTAAGGGATGCACAAGCGATTCAAGCGGGGGGGAGGGGGCAAAAACGGCGCCGTTTTCCTAGTCGGGCGGGGAAAGGTCGGCCGAATGTGTCGCGAAAAAGCCGGGAATCCTACCCCGAAGCAGGAAACAACCCCCCGCTCTCCGAAAATTCAGAGGGGACAGCTTAGCAACAAAGCCGCAAACTAATTTTCATCACCACGGAAGCATTAATACTCCTAACGATTGGCAATTCGAAAAGGTGCAGTGTCATTTTTGTCAGACACGTGGACAGATATTGAAACATGGCAAAGCCAGATTAAAACAGGATTCCGGGCAACAACCGAGGTCCAGTGAAGTGACTAATGTGGGAGGGCCAGAAACAACCAATTCTGACATTTATCCAATATTCAACACCGTTGGGGAGACAGAGCCCATATTTGTTACAGCGCAAGTGATCAGTGAACCATTAAAGACGGAAGTAGACCCTGGTGCTCCTACCACTGCAGTAAGAGAATACACTGTCGGATATTTAAATAAAGGGGCTCAACGATTAAATTCGGAACAAACATCTGCCAAGTTGGAAACGTAGACAGGTGAAGAGATCCAGGTTAAAGGGATCAGCAGAGGAACTGTTCAGTATAGACACCAATCGGCACCAGTGATGGCGGTAGAAGGTGAAGGAGCAAATCTTCCAGGGAGTGATTCTTCGAAAGAGATTAAATTAAACTGGTCCGGAATATTCCACTAGCGAGCAAGGGCATCTGCCAGAGCTTCTACAAGAAGATGACACCGTCTTCAAGGGTGAACTGGGGAATGGATCATTGTTGAAGAAGGGAAGTAACCCCCAACAAAACGACGTTCCACCTGTAACCACTGCTGAACCTGTAGTTCCTGCTGAAGTTGCTCAACCAGGGACAGGCATGCCTGAGGTCTCTGTCACAGGGGGGGGACACTGAGCTGCCTGTGCCTAATGAGGTACATGATGTTAATGCGGTTCCAGAGAACGTGGTTCCTGATAAAGAATCGGAAGTCGTGGAGATCCGACATTCCACACGGATCAGGAAACCACCTGAAAAGACTGAACTTGTAATTTCGTGACCTGTGTCAATATTGTAAGTTCATGAGATAAATATCCTGGTGAATACAAAACGCACAGAAAAGTTAATGGGGGAGGAATATAGTAATTATAGTGTTGATAAATGTAGGACTGTAGCTTTAAGAATAACCCTGTGTTGTAAGATCATGTGCTCTGTGTAAACCAATCAATGTGCAGTGTGGGGAAACCTCTGTGGGGGGGTCGGGGGGGTGGTCCTTTAGTTACGGAGCTTGATGCACAGATGTAGCTGCTGCTGCTGCCTTGTAAATAAAGTTCAATTTTTCCGCCAAGGCAGGTTGTCTGGAAAATCAGTTCAATAGCACCACTCATACTGTCCGCTCCAACACACCCTGGCACGCAAATGGGCGGCAGAGTGAGATTGTGGCAGGTGTTACTTACCCTGCAGGGTGGCGCTGGTAATGACATGTGCGGTCGTGCTGCCAGGATGGCTGCGACTAGACCTGATGTCACTAGTGCTCTCTCTCTTTGTCATTGTGCTGTTCATTGTACCTGAAAATAAAGAGAGAAGCAGTTAGCCAAAGAGTACTTCACCTTCACGTAAGTACATCCTAAAAGGAGGAGGCCATTTTGCCCGTCAAGCCTGCTGCCCCAGTCAATATGGTCATGGCTGATCTTCCACCTCAACTCCACTTTCCTGCCCTGTCCCTTAGTTCCCAAAAATCAATACATCTCAGTCTTGAATACACTCAACAACGGAATATCCAGAGCTCTCAGGGGTAGAGAATTCCAAAGATTCACAGCCCTCCGAGTGGAGACATCCTTCCTTGTCTCAGTCCAACATGGCCGAACCCTTGTCCTGAGTCTGTGAACACTGACCCCACACGCCCAGGTCCAGACGTTCCAGTGGTGAGGGGGTGAAAGGGGCAGAACGTGAAGCAGACTCTCAGCGTGGAGCCTGTTTAAACCCTCTGAGAATTCTAGATGATTCAATGAGGTCACCTCTCATCCTTCTAAACTCCAGAGAACATTGAATTATAGAGAATACACGGCCCAGAAACAGGCCATTCGGCCCATCTGCTCCATGCCCGTATTTCTGCTCCACACGATCCTCCTCCCACCCCCCTCTCCATCTCACCCCATCCCCATATCCTTCTATTCCTTTCTCTCCCTCATGTGTTTATCCAGCTTCCCCCTTGAACACATCGACACTATTCACCTCGACCACTCCCTGTGGGAGCGAGTCCCACATTCTCCCCACTCTCTGGGTAAAGAAGTTTCTCCTGAATTCCCCACTGGGTTTATGAGTGATGATCTTATATCGATGGTCCCTAGTTCTGGCCTCCCCTCCCCCCCACAGAATGGGGTGTTCAGCACCATTCACAATCCCTCAGATACTGAAGCAGTCCATGTCCAAATGCAGCAAGGCCTGGACAATATCCAGGCTTGGGCTGACAAGTGGCAAGTAACATTCGCACCACACAAGTGCCAGGCAATGACCATCTCCAACAAGGGAGAATCTAACCATCGCCCCTTGATGTTCAATGGCATTAACATCACTGAATCCCCCACTATCAACATCCTGGGGGTTACCATTGACCAGAAACTGAACTGGACTAGCCACATAAATACTGTGGCTACAAGAACAGGTCAGAGGCTGGGAATCCTGTGGTGAGAAACTCACCTCCTGACACCCCAAAGCCTGTCCACCATCTACAAGGCACAAGTCAGGAGTGTGATGGATACTCCCCACTTGCCTGGATGAGTGCAGCTCCCACAACACTCAAGAAACCCGACACCATCCAGGACAAAGCAGCCCCGCTTGATTGGCACCACATCCACAAACATTCACTCCCTCCACCACCGACACACAGTAGCAGCAGTGTGTGTACCATCTACAAGATGCACTGCAGCAACTCACCAAGGCTCCTTCGACAGCAACTTCCAAACCCATGACCTCTGCCATCTAGAAGGACAAGGGCAGCAGACACATGGGGAACACCACCACCTGGAAGTTCCCTTCCAAGTCACTCACCATCCTGACTTGGAAATATATCGGCCGTTCCTTCACTGTCGCTGGGTCAAAATCCTGCAACTCCCTCCCTAACAGCACTGTGGGTGTACCTACACCACGGGGACTGCAGCGGCTCAAGAAGGCAGCTCACCCACCACCTTCTCAAGGGGCAATTAGGGATGGGCAATAAATGCTGGGCCCAGCCAGAGACGCCCACATCCCGCGAATGAATAAAAAAAAAATCATCTTCTCTACGTCTACCCTATCGAAACCCTTTCAACATTTTAAAGACCTCGATCGGGTCACCCCCTCTGCCTTCTCTTTTCCAGAAAGCGGTTTGTGTGTGAGCTCGGTGTGATGTTTGAACATGAGGGGAGATTCCAACCTCACATCCACACCCTCAGTACCACCGCCCATTTCCATCTCTCTAACTTCGCCCAACTTCACCCTGTCATGGCTCATCCACTCTGGAAGCCCTCACCCATGCCTTTGTTACCCCCCAGGCTTGACAATCCCACCCCACGCCTGCCTGCTCTGTCACATTCAAATGGCACAGTTCCAAAGGGACTGAGGGGACTGGGGGTTGTATATACATCGATATTTTGAAGGTGGCAGGGTATCCTGAGAGGGTGCTTAACAAAGATAATCATCGCTTCATAAATAGAGGGATTGAGTACAAACATCGGGCGGTTATGCTGAACATCTACCAAATTCTGGTTAGGTCACAACTAGAGTATTGTGTCCAGTTCTGGTCACCCTCACTTTGAGGTGGATGTGAGGGTCCTTGAGAGGGTGGGGAGGAGATTGACCAGAATGGGTCCCGGGATGAGGGATTTTAGCTACAAGGTTGGGTTGGAGAAGCTGGGGCTGTTCTCCTTGGGGGCAAAGGAGATTGAAGGCGGGGGGATCTGATCGAGGTGGACAAGATGATGACGGGTTTAAATCAGGTAGACAAAGAGAAGCTGTTGCCATTAGCTGATGGTACCAAGGACTGGGGGACACAGATTGAAGGTTTTGGGCAGGCGGGTTTGGGGATGTGAGGAGGAGCTTTTTTACACAGCGAGTGGTAATGAGCTGGAACTCGCTGCCTACGAGGAGACGGTGAACGATTTCAAAAAGAAATTGGACAGACATTTGAGGGAAATAAACTCGCAGGGATACCGGGATAGAGCGGGGGGGTGGAATGGGACTGACTGGATTGCATTACAGAGACGGCACAGACTCAATGGGCCAAAAGTCCTCCTCCTGTGCCATGGTGACTCTTTATGACATTTGTTGGTCCAAAGCACCTTGCACATCAGTCTAAGGCCCCTTTGTATCAGTGTGATCAATGGGGGAATCTCAGGGTTAGGTGACCAGCAGCTTGGTCAAAGAGATAGGATAGAAGGAGCATCTCATGTGGGAGACCAGAACTAGGGGGGCCATCGATTATAAGATCGTCACTGAAAAACCCAATGGGGAATTCAGGAGAAACGTCTTTACCCAGAGAGTGGGGAGAATGTGGAACTCGCTCCCACAGGGAGTGGTCGAGGTGAATAGTGTCGATGTCTTTAAGGGGAGAAGCTGGATAAACACACGAGAGGGAGGAAGGAATAGGGTGAACGTGTGGATCTTAAACACTGAGTGGCCTGTGCGTGCGGCAAAATTTTTGATATTCTGTGAAATCAAAAGTTTATCTGTACAGTCCCAAAAACCGCACTCCCTTATCATCGACTGCAGACCAGTGACACAGCCGTCCACTGGGTGGGTCACCCCCAACTTATTTACAAACCACAGGGAGTGAGGGAAGATGTAATGTACAGCGAGAGGCACAGGTCACAACTGGTACAACTGGAGGGGGAAAATCAGGAACGCTTGGGAGGGTAAACTCACGCACTTGGCCAACCTCCGTCACCCTGCTATTGTTAGGTACCCTCGAGGCTGTGAGGTGAGGGAGGGAGGCTGAGCTGTGGAGCGACGTGTTGAGGAGAGAAACAGAGGGAAAGATGGGATCGACATCGAGCACGAGTGACGAACGCAAGGTTATCGCCGCTGATGAAATAGACTTCGGCTGGGGAAGCAGTTCACTGCAGCCGAGAATGGGGTCCTTAGTCAATAACCTGTCCATAAACTAGTCTTCAAAGGATTCAGGACCAACGACAGCAGCAATGAATACTGACACAAAGCATCTCAGACAAAATAAAATGGCCCCATCTGCGGCAGGGGAGATTTAGAGATTCAGACGGTCAGCCACACAAGGAGATGTCACCGCAAATAGCCAAGCGCTTGGGCCAAGAGGTTGGTGTTTAAGGAGAATCGGAAAGGAGGAGAGAGAGAGAGAGAGGGGAGGAGGTGCAGCGGTTTAGGGAGGGGGTTCCAGGGCTCAGGGCCCCCCACCACCCCAGACAGCTGAAGGCACGGCCGACAATCGCGGAGCGATGGGAATCGGGGGATGGTCAAAGAGGTCGGAATTGGAGGAGCGCCGAGATCTCGGAGGGTTGGAGGGAATGGAGGAGGTTACAGAGATAGGGAGGGTTGTAGGGGGCTAGAGGAGGTGACAGAGATAGGGAGGGTTGTAGGGGCTGGAGGAGGTTACAGAGATAGGGAGGGTTGAAGGGACTGGAGGAGGTTACAGAGATAGAGAGGGATGTAGGTGTTGGAGGTATAAAGCTCCCTCTACACTGTCCCCATCAAATACTCCCAGGACAGGTACAGCACGGGGTTAGATACAGAGTAAAGCTCCTTCTACATCGTCCCCATCAAACACTCCAAGGACAGGTACAGCACGGGGTTAGATACAGAGTAAAGCTCCTTCTACTTCGTCCCCATCAAACACTCCAAGGACAGGTACAGCACGGGGTTAGATACAGAGTAAATCTCCCTCTACACTGTCCCCATCAAACACTCCCAGGACAGGGACAGCACGGGGTTAGGTACAGAGTAAAGCTCCCTCTACACTGTCCCCATCAAACACTCCCAGGACAGGGACAGCACGGGGTTAGGTACAGAGTAAAGCTCCCTCTACACTGTCCCCATCAAACACTCCCAGGACAGGTACAGCACGGGGTTAGATACAGAGTAAAGCTCCCTCTACACTGTCCCCATCAAACACTCCCAGGACAGGTACAGCACGGGGTTAGATACAGGGTCTAGCTCCCTTACTGATAAGGGGGATTAGCCAATTATTGCCTTCCCTGTGCTAAGTGATATTTTATACGCGAGACGGAAACATTTTGAGCCCTAATTCACCACAGGAAACATTCGCAGGCAGTTTGATAAAATACAGGCAGAAACTCAAAGGGAAGAATTAGGAAGTCAAAAGTTTCATTGTTTGAAAAGTATGAGCCGCGAACAGGAATTGTCAACCCGAGGGGTCCGAGGGTTGGACACTCCTTCTCTGGAAGTCGTGGTTGATGTGGCGACCTACCGCTTACAGCCAGACGGAGACAAACGAGGAACCAGAACAACAATCTCCCCGGCTCTGCCATACTGTCAGGTTTTGAATCGACAGGGTCCTGTAGATCCTGGCCCGGACTCTCGCTCCCTCTCCTCCCCTGGGTGGCTGCTGCTCTTGCTATGGAACCCTTCCAGTGAGCGCTCGCTGGACACAGTTTGCCAAGCCGCTCCACTATCAGCTCGGGACATGATACAACAATTCCAGTTATGGGCGTTGCCCCACTCTTAACATCAGCTTCTGCAGAAGGCCAAGTGCTCAGCTGTCATCTTGCTGATGCCAGCTACTTGGGGACTTTGACAGCCTGAGTGAGCGGACCAGAACGCGGCAGGTGGGACATAACATCAAGAAGTATGAGGTTATCCATACTTTGGTCGCAAAAATGGATAACTTCGCCATCGGGAGAGGTTGGGAAGTGTTGATGGACAAAGGGGACCTGGGTGTCCTTGGTCATGAGTCACTGAAAGCGTGCATGTAGGTGCAGCAAACAATTAGGAAGCAAATTGGTTTTGTTGGCCTTCATCACCTGGAGATTTGGGCACAGGATTGCTGCAATTGTACGGAGCTTCGGTGAGGCCGCACCTGGAGCACTGTGTACAGTTTTGGTCCCCTTATCTAAGGAAGGGTGCACTTTCCAAAGAGGGATGGGATAATCACTGGGACGGCGGGACCATCTTACGAGGAGAGGTCGAGGGAACTGGGCCTGTGCTCCCTAGAGTTTCGGAACATGGGAGGCGATCTCGTCGGAACTTACAAGATCCTCCCGCGGCTCGGCGGGGTAGATGTGGACGGGATGCTCCCGGTGATTGACTGAAGAAGTCAAGTGGCGCGTTCCCCTCTGGCTGATCGGAACAGGCAGAGTGCGGACCCGTGCACAGCCAGTTCGCGCTCACGAAAACCCGAAACAAACCGCCCACTGTAAGGTGCGATTCCGCGATCGAGCAGCACCCACCAAGCAACCCTGAGTGCGCTAAGAGCTACACCAACGACTGAGTCAAGATAAGCAGTCGAACTCATAACCGTGGCTCGTTTATGGTTGCTAGGAGCGACCTACATTCATACACAGGAAACCATTCTCTGCAAACAAAAGGGATATGTTCAAGCCTTGTGACATTTTGAACTACCCAGGTGCTTGGAGGGGGGCCTAAAGTTCCCTGTTACTTTCTCTACGTCAATGCCTGGGCCAATCAGAGCCGACTTGCCAACCAATCAGCCCCCCTTCCTCCCGCAGTATAAATTGTTGTGATCGCTTGAAAATTTGGTCCTCTTGTGCTTGTCCCGATCAGCAAGATGATAAACTTCACCAACATGTCTCTCCTTTCAATAATAATAGAGACTCCTGGATTACCCAGAAACACATCCAGCTCGCCAATGTCCCTGTGGGCATGGATTCCGGGGACTGAGGTGGGGGAACAGTGATCCTAGTATCAGGAGATTTAAATTGGCTATGAGAAAGGGAAAAGGGCTATGCAGAGTAGGAATAATTAACTGGGGGAAAGTTAATTTCAGTGGGTGAGAATGGATCTGATGCAGGTAAACTGGATTGGAAGGCAATACGGTGACTGGACAATTGTCTGTCTTTAGAGAGGGGAGGGGACAGGGGCAAGGTAGGGCGAACCAATCCAGAACTCCCTAGACGAGGAAAGAGACACAGAGTGAGGTGAAACAGAAAAGGCGGGCTTGATACAGGTGCCAGGCCAATAACACAATGGAGAATCCAGAGTGGGTATCACCTGTTCAGAAGGGAAGCGAAAAGGAAATAAAATAAGCAAAGAGGGAGCATGAGGAGATCGGGGCAGTGCGCCTAAAAGAGAAGGCAAAAGTCCCCCATGGGCCTATCAATAGCCAAAGGGTGGTAAAAGGAGGAGTGGGGCCGATTAGAGACCAAAAAGAGCATTTACCCACGGGGGCAGTGCACGTAACTGAGGTAACTCAGCAAGTGAAGACTTTGCGCCTGGAAGACGCTGCCAAGTCATGGTGAAAGAGGGGGTGGTTGAGACACTGGATGGGCTACCTACTGATAAAGGGGAGATATCGGATAGGCTGCCTGTGCTTAAAGTTGATGAGGCACCAGAGTCGGGTGAGATGGCTCCAAGCGTACTGAGGGACGCGGGAATGGAAATTGCAGAGACCCACTGGCCATAATCTTCCAATCCTCCCTCGATACAGGGTCACTGCCAGAGGACTGGAGCATTGCAAATGCTACACCCTTGTTCGAAAACGGGGTGTAAGGATAAACCCATCACCTGCAGACCAGTCAGTTTTCAACCTTGGTGGTTTTTGATGAGGTCACAGAGAGGGTGGATGAGGTGAATGCGGCGGATGTGGTGTACATGGATTTCCAAAAGACATTTGATAAAGTGCCACATAACAGGCTTGTCAGCAAAGTTGAAATCCATAGAATAAAAGGGACAGTGGCAACACGGGTACAAAGCTGACCGAGTGACAGGACACAAAGTCACGGTGAATGATTGTTTTTCAGACTGGAGGAAGGTTTATATTGGGGTCCCCCTGGGGTTGGGACCAGGACCACTGCTTTTCTTGATGTTTATTGATGATCTAGACTTGGGTGCACAGGGCACAATTTCAAAATTTACAGATGACACAAACTTTGGAAGCATTGTGAACTGTGAGGAGGATAGTGCAGAACTTCAGGAGCACATAAACAGGCTGGTGGAATGGATGTACACGGGGCAGATGAAATTTAATGCAGAGAAATGAGAAGTGATTCATTTGGTAGGAAGGACACAGAGACACAATATAGAGGGTGCAATTGTAAAGGGGGTGCAGGTGCAGAGGGACCTGGGGGTACATGTGCATATATCATTGAAGATGGCAGGACAGGTTGAGAGAGCGGTTAATGAAGTATACAATACCCTGGGCTTTATTAATAGGGGCATAGAGCACAAGAGCAAGGAGGTTATGAAAAGCCTGTGTAAAACACTGGGTCAGCACCAACTGGAGTATTGTGTCCAGTTCTGGGCTCTGCACTTTAGGAAGGATGTGAAGGCTTTGGAGAGAGTGCGGAAAAGATTCACAAGAATGGTCCAGGGATGAGGGACTTCAGTTCCGTGGACAGATTGGAGAAGCTGGGACTGTTCTCCTTGGAGAAGAGAAGGTCGAGAGGAGATTTGATCGATGCGTTCAAAATCATGAGGGGTCCGGGACAGAGTCGATCGGGAGAAACTGTTCCCATTGGCGGGAAGGATCGAGAACCAGAGGGACATGGGTTGAAGGCGATTGGTAAAAGAAGCAACGGTGACACGAGGAGAAACTCTTTCACGCAGCGAGCGGTTAGGATCCGGAACGTTCTGCCCGAGAGTGTGGGGGGGAGGCTGATTCAATCGAGGGTTTCCAAAGGGACTTGGATCGTTATCTGGAGAGGGAAAATGACCAGGGTTCCCCGGAGAAGGTGCGGGAGTGAAGTCTTGCAGAGAGCTAGCACAGACAAATGGACTGAATGGCCTCCTTCTGTGCTGCAACCATTCAACGATTCTATCCCTGTGAAGGGTGCATTGGGATGTTGCGAGCATTCAAGGAGCTATTGAGCATTCAGGCTCTCGAAAGGGCTGAATGCCACACGTGAACACAGGGAGGCAGCAGAGAGACAGAATCACGAAGATACAAATTCTGTCCAAATGAGGAGAAAGGGTGAGAAATTCTGCACCTTCTCAAATCCGCCAGCGTCCGCTGCATTTTCCCAGATCCATTCTGCAGGGCGTGTGCTGAGCTAACGTAGCACTCAACCTCCTTATCCCTCTGCAACCATCTCATTACAGAATGTCTACATTACACAGGCAAATTCTCCGAGGGCCAGAAATGAGGGAGTGCCACACTGTCGGAGGGTCAGTACTGAGGGAGTGCTGCACTGTCGGAGGGTCAGTACTGAGGTAGTGCTGCACTGTCGGAGGGTCAGTACTGAGGGAGTGCCACACTGTCGGAGGGTCAGTACTGAGGGAGTGCTGCACTGTCGGAGGGTCAGTACTGAGGTAGTGCTGCACTGTCGGAGGGTCAGTACTGAGGGAGTGCTGCACTGTCGGAGGGTCAGTACTGAGGTAGTGCTGCACTGTCGGAGGGTCAGTACTGAGGGAGTGCTGCACTGTCGGAGGGTCAGTACTGAGGTAGTGCTGCACTGTCGGAGGGTCAGTACTGAGGGAGTGTTGCACTGTCGGAGGGTCAGTACTGAGGGAGTGCTGCACTGTCGGAGGGTCAGTACTGAGGGAGTGCTGCACTGTCGGAAGGTCAGTACCGAGGGAGTGCTGCACTCTCAGAGGGTCAGTAGTGAGGGATTGCTGGACTGTCAGAGGGCCAGTACTGAGGGAGTGCTGCACTGTCGAAGGGTCAGTACTGAGGGAGCGCTGCACAGTCAGAGGGCCAGTTCTGAGAGAGTGCTGCACTGTCGGAGGATGAGTACTGAGGGATTGTTGCACTGTCATAGGGTCAGTACTGAGGGAGTGCTGCACTGTTGGAGGGTCAGTACTGAGGGTGTACTGCACTGTCAGAGGGTCAATACTGAGGGAATGCTGTGCTGTCGGAGGGTCAGTATTGAGGGAGTGCTGCACTGTCAGAGTGTCAGTACTGAGGGAGTGCCGCACTGTCTGAAGGTCAGTACTGAGGGAGTGCTGCACTGTTGGAGGGTCAGTACTGAGGGAGTGCTGCACTGTTGGAGGGTCAGTACTGAGGGTGTACTGCACTGTCAGAGGGTCAATACTGAGGGAATGCTGTGCTGTCGGAGGGTCAGTATTGAGGGAGTGCTGCACTGTCAGAGTGTCAGTACTGAGGGAGTGCTGCACTGTCTGAAGGTCAGTACTGAGGGAGTGCTGCACTGTCGGAGGGTCAGTACTGAGGGAGTGCTGCACTGTCGGAGGGTCAGTACTGAGGGAGTGCTGCATTGTCAGAGGGTCAGTACTGAGGGAGTGCTGCAATATCGGAGGGTCAGTACTGAGGGAGTGCTGCAGTGTCGGAGGGTCAGTACTGAGGGAGTGCTGCACTGTCGGAGGGTCAGTACTGAGGGAGTGCTGCACTGTTGGAGGGTCAGTACTGAGGGAGTGCTGCACTGTCAGAGGGTCAATACTGAGGGAGTGCTGCACTGTCGCAGGGTCAGTACTGAGGGAGCGCTGCACTGTCAGAGGGTCAGTACTGAGGTAGTGCTGCACTGTCGGAGGGTCAGTACTGAGGGTGTGCCACAATGTCAGAGGGTCAGTACTGAGAGAGGGCTGCACTGTTGGAGGGTCAGTACTGAGGGTGTACTGCACTGTCAGAGGGTCAATACTGAGGGAATGCTGTGCTGTCGGAGGGTCAGTACTGAGGGAGCGCTGCACTGTCGCAGGGTCATTACTGAGGGAGTGCTGCATAGTCAGAGCGTCAGTACTGAGGGAGTGCTGCACGGTCGGAGGGTCAGTACAGATGGAGTGCTGCACTGTCGGAGAGTCAGTACTGAGGGAGTGCTGCACTGTCGGACGGTCAGTACTGAGGGAGTGCTGCACTGTCACAGGGTTAGTACTGAGGGAGTGCCGCACTGTCGCAGGGTCATTACTGAGGGAGTGCTGAATAGTCAGAGCGTCAGTACTGAGGGAGTGCTGCACTGTCGGAGAGTCAGTACTGAGGGAGTGCTGCACTGTCGGAGGGTCAGTACTGAGGGAGTGCTGCACTGTCGGAGGGTCAGTACTGAGGGAGTGCTGCACTGTCGGAGGGTCAGTACTGAGGGATTGCTGCAGTGTCGGAGGGTGTGTACTGAGGGAGTGCTGCAATTTCGGAGGGTCAGTACTGAGGGAGTGTCGCGCTGTCTGAGGGTCAGTACTTAGGGACTGCTGCAGTGTTGGAGGGTCAGTATTGAGGGTGTAATGCACTGTCGGTGGGACAGTATTGAGGGAGTGCTGCATTGTCAGAGGTTCAGAACTGAGGGAGTGCTGCACTGTCAGAGGGTCAGTACTGAGGGAGTGCTGCACTGTCAGAGTGTCAGTACTGAGGGAGTGCCGCACTGTCTGAAGGTCAGTACTGAGGGAGTGCTGCACTGTCGGAGGGTCAGTACTAAGGGAGTGCTGCACTGTCGGAGGTTCTGTACTGATGGAGTGCTGCAATATCGGAGGGTCATTACTGAGGGAGCGCCGTGCTTTCTGAGGGTCGGTACTTAGAGAGTTCTGCACTGTCGGAGGGTCAGTACTGAGGGAGTGCCGCGCCCTCGGAGGGTCAGTGTTGAGGGATTGCAGCAGTGTCGGAGGGCGTGTAATGAGGGAGTGCTGCCCTGTCGGAGGGTCAGTACTGAGGGAGTGCTGCACTGTCGGAGGGTCAGTACTGAGGGAGTGCTGCACTGTCGGAGGGTCAGTACTGAGGGAGTGCCGCATTTTTGGAGGGTCAGTACTGAGGGAGTGCTGCACTGTCGGAGGGTTTGTACTGAGGGAGTGCTGCACTGTCGGAGGGTCAGTACTGAGGGAGTGCTGCACTGTCGGAGGGTCAGTACTGAGGGAGTGCCGCACTGTCGGAGGGTCAGTACTGAGGGAGTGCCGCACTGTGGGAGGGTCAGTACTGAGGGAGTGCTGCACTGTCGGAGGGTCAGTGCTGAGGGAGTGCTGCACTGTCGGAGGGTTTGTACTGAGGGAGTGCCGCACTGTGGGAGGGTCAGTACTGAGGGAGTGCCGCACTGTGGGAGGGTCAGTACTGAGGGAGTGCTGCACTGTCGGAGGGTCAGTACTGAGGGAGTGCCGCACTGTCGGAGGGTCAGTACTGAGGGAGTGCTGCACTGTCGGAGGGTCAGTACTGAGGGAGTGCTGCACTGTCGGAGGGTCAGTACTGAAGGAGATATTAAACCGAGTTCCTGTCTGCCCTCTCGGGCGGGTGTGAAACATCCCATGGCCACTATTTGGAAGAAGAGGAGTGGGGTGGTGAGTTCTCACCGGTGTCCCTGGGGCCAATAGTTATCCCTTGACCAACATCACTAAAAAAAACAAACAGATGATCTGTGTCATTATCACACAGCTGTTTGTGGGATCTTGCTGTGCGCAAATTGGCTGCCGCCTTTCGTACATTACGACGGTGACCTTGCTTCAGAAAATAAAAAATAAAAAATTGTCCTTCCTTGTCTGTGAGGCTCTGGGATGTCCTGAGATTGCGGGAGGTGGGGGTGGGGGGTGAGTGTGTGAGGCTCTGGGATGTCCTGGTTTGGGGGTGTGGGTGGGGGTGGGGGGTGAGTGTGTGAGGCTATGGGATGTCCTGGTTTGGGGGTGTGGGTGGGGGTAGTGGGTGAGGTACTGGCGCTGGGGAATCGGGAATCTTTGTCCCTGGTCAGCCTGTGATCTGTGCTGGTGTGGGGGAAGGGGCAGTATCGAGAGATGCCTCTCGCTGCCAGAGATCCACGGCTCTCTTCCCACAGGCTATCTGTTGTTCTATTTCTGTCGGATTCACTCCCATATCTCTGAGCCCTGGCTTTTGTCTTATCCAATCCTCCTGTCGCTGAGCCGCTCTGTTATCTGGCTCTAACAAGCAACGTGCAAAATCTCTGCACTGAGCACTGACCGGGTTTTTTTTCCACTCGTGTCCTGGCAACAGACACTGTCTCCCCAAATATTCACACCCATCGATCAGCCCCCTTCGCCAAGGCCCGAGACTGACACACTGCGGCACTCGGACCCTCTCCAGCCTGCTCCGCTGTCCAATAAGATCACAGCTGATCGGGCTGTAACCTCAACCCCACATTCCCGCTTACCCCCACCGCCTCCCCCCACCCCCTCGATAACCTTTCACCCCCGCCTTGTTAATCAATAATCTACCCACCTCGGCCTTAAAAACATTCAAAGGCTCTGCTCCCATCGCCTTTTCAAGAAGAGAGTTCCAGAGACTCACGAACCTCTGAGAGAAAACATTTCTCCTCATCTCTGTCTACAGTGGGCAACCCCTTATTTTTAAACAGTGACCCCTGGTTCTAGATTCTCCCACAAGAGGAAACAGCCTCTCCACATCCACTCTGTCAAGACCCCTCAGGATCTTAAAGGTTTCAATCAAGTCGCCTCTTACTCTTCTAAACTCCAGCGGATACAAACCTAACCTGTCCAACCTTCCCTCATAAGACAACTAATTCCAGGAATTAGTCTGGTAAACCTTCTCTGAACGGCTTCCAACGCATTTACATCCTTCCTTAAATAAGGAGACCAATACTGTACACAATACTCCAGATGTGGTCTCACCAGTGCCCTGTACAACTGAAGCATAACCTCCCTACTTTTGTATTCAATTCCCCTCACAGTAAATGATAACGTTCTATCCGCTTTCCTAATTTCCTGCTGTACCCGCACACTAGCCTTTTGTGATTCAGGCCCTAGGACACCCAGATCCCTCTGCACCTCAGAGCTCTGCAATCTCTCACCTACACTTGGAGAGACAGGGGTTAATCAAGGACGGTCAGCATGGTTTTGTTAAGGGACATTGGTCATGTCTGACCGATTTGATTGAATTTTTCGAAGAGGTGACCAGGTGTGTAGATGAGGGCGATGCATTTGACGTAGTCTACTTGGGCTTCAGCAAGGCTTTTGATAAGGTCCTACATGGGAGACTGATAACGAAGGTAAGAGCCCATGGGATCCAAGGCAATTTGGCAAATTGGATCCAGAATTGGCTGAGTGGCAGGAAGCAGAGGGTGATGGTCGAGGGGTGTTTTTGTGACTGGATGCCTGTGTCCAGTGGGGTTCCACAGGGATCGGTGTCGGGTCCCTTGCTGTTTGTGGTATATATAAACAATTTAGACTTGAATGTAGGAGGGTTTATCACTAAGTTTGCAGATGACACGAAAATTGGTGGGGTGGTAAATAGTGAGGAGGATAGCCTTAGATTACAGGAGGATATAGACGGGCTGGTCAGATGGGCTGATCAGTGGCAAATGGAATTTAATCCAGATAAGTGTGAGGTGATGCACTTGGGCAGGACAAACAAGGCACAGGAATACACGATGAATGGTAGGACCCTGGGAAGTACCGAGGATCAGAGGGACCTTGGTATACATGTCCACCGGTCCCTTAAGGTAGTGGGACAGGTAGATAAGGTGGTTAAGAAAGCATATGGGATACTTGCCTTTATTAGCCGAGGCATAGAATATAAGAGCAGGGAGGTTATGCTGGAACTGTATAAAACACTGGTTAGGCCACAGCTAGAGTATTGCGTGCAGTTCTGGAATCCGCATTATAGGAAGGATGTGATTGCACTAGAGAGAGTGCAGAGGAGATTAACCAGGATGTTGCCTGGGCTGGAGAGTTTTAGTTATGAGGAGAGATTGGACAGACTGGGGATATTTTCCCTGGAGCAGAGGAGATTGAGGGGGGAACATGATTGAGGTGTATAAAATTATGAGGAGCATAGATAGGGTAGACAGGAAGGAACTTTCCCTCTTGGTGGAGGGATCAATAACCAGGGGGCATAGATTTAAGGTAAGGGGCAGGAGGTTTAGAGGGGATGTGAGGAAGAATTTTTTCACCCAGAGGGTGGTGGGAATCTGGAACTCACTGCCTGAAAGGGTGGTAGAGGCAGAAGCCCTCATAACATTGAAGAAGTATTTGGATGTGCACTTGCGATGCCCATGGCAACAAGGCTATGGGCCTAGTGCTGGAATACGGGATTAGAATAGTTAGGTAACTGTTTGACCGGCACAGACTCGATGGGCCAAAGGGCCTTTTTCTGTGCTGTAGACCCCTATGACTCTATGACTCATTTAGATAATAAGCTTCTTTTTTATTCTTCCTGTCAAAATGAACAACTTCACATTTGCCCATGTTATAATCATTCACCAGATCTTTGCCCACTCACTTAATCTGTCACTTTGTAGCCTCCTTACGTCCTCTTCACAATTTACTTTCCTACCTATCTTTGAGTCATCAGCAAATTTAGCCACCACTCCTTCGGTCTCTTCGTAGAACCATAGAACACTACAGCACAGAAAACCAGGCCATTCGGCCCTTCTAGTCTGTGCCGAAATATTATTCCGCTAGTCCCATTGACCTGCACCGAGTCCATAACCCTCCAGACCTCTCCCATCCATGTCTCTATCTAATTTATTCTTAAAACTTAAGAGTGAGCCCACATTTACCAGGTCAGATGGCAGCTCGTTCCACACTCTCACCACTCTCTGAGTGAAGAACTTCCCCCTAAACCTTTCCCCTTTCACCCTAAAGCCATGTCCTCTCGTGGTCTTCATCCAAATAATTGATATAAATTGTAAACAGTTTGAGGCCCCGGTGCTGATCCCTGTGGCACACCGCTCACCACATCCTGCCAACCTGATAAAGACCCACTCATGCCAACTCTCTGCTTCCTGTTCGCCAGCCAATCTTCTACCCAGACCAATCTGTTATCCCCTACACAAATGAGCTTTTATTTTTCGGCAATAACCTTTGATGTGACACTTCATAAAATGCCTTCTGGAAATCTAAGTACAGCACATCCACTGGTTCTCCTTTATCCACAGCACATGTGACTCCTTCAACGAACTGCAATAAAATGGTTTTACCCATGTTGGCTCTGCCTGATTTCCCTGCTATAACATCTTTAGTAATAGCTTCTAACGTTTTCCCTATGACAGATGTTAGGCCAGCCAGACAGAAGGTTTCCTTCCCTTAAGGACGTTAGTGACAATCAACACCATCAGAGTTTTAATTCCAGGTTTCTATTGAACTCAAACCTCACCGTGTGTCACAGTGGGAGTGGAATCCCGATCTCCAAAACATCACCCTGGGTCCCTGGGTTAATGGCCCAGTGACTATGCCACCACCTCCCTGGTAGAAGGGCCTGGCATATAATGAGTACAGCACAGCCCACACATTGATGTAAGGGAACACATAACCTGCACCTGATGCTCAGTGTAGTGTAGGACAGAGACGTGTGTAGAAGCAAGCATGGAGACAGATCCTAGCTTCCACCTTTACTGTAACTACCTATATAGCTTCTATCCGTTAGTAAAGACTTACTGTTGAACTAACTAATGCTATGAATGTCTTAATAAGACCTGTCCGACTCTGCCCAACACCTTACAACAAACATTGAGAAAGAAGGAGACATAGACAGAGAGAGAGAGACACAGACGGACGGAGTGAGAGATAGAGAGAGATCAGAGAACAAAAGAGTGAGAGTGGTAGAGAGAGAGATAAAGAGAGAGAGATAAACAGACAGGACAACAGAGAGAGGCACAGAGATATAGAGAGAGAGAGAGAGAGAGAGAGGAGACAGACAGACAGACAGACAGATAGAAAAACAGAGAGAAGCACAGAGAGATAGACAGAGACAGAGACAGGAAGAGACAATCCATTGAGGAAGTGGGAAACAGATTTAGATGGAACAGCAGAGTGGGAGAGGCAGAGAGAGAGAGACAGAGACAGGGAGAGAGAGGAAGACAGAGAGAGAGACAGGGAGAGAGAGGAAGACAGAGAGAGAGACAGGGAGAGG